>NW_025335701.1:2746005-2848693 GCF_004798865.1 Varanus komodoensis
CAATTCAGATTTCCTTCTCACATTAATTCTTCTCTTCTTCTCTGCTCCTCTGCACTTACACCTTTCACATTTCTTCATATCTATAAGAAAACTACAATTTGACAGTATAGCTTAAAGCAGAAGAGTTAGGGGAGGACAATCAGGAAAGAAGGAAAGAAAGAAAAAGAAAACAAAGAAAAGATAAGAGGGGAAAGAAAGAGAAAGGAAAAAGGAAAAAAGATGAAAGTGGATAGAGGTAGTCAGTCATCTACCAATATTAGAGTTATTAGCCCCATTCTATCTTATTAAAATATAAGTTTCAATTAGTTTGTTAAGAAGAGGCATTGTTCCAACTTTCATAGCAAGGGGCCTTGACTTCTAGTCTTCCCCAGGTCCACTAGGGGGAACTAATGCACTTCTTCTCATAGTACATCATGTTTGTTCTTTGGGATTATTTAATTTTTATTCTTAAGGGGGACCAGGACCAGTGAAAAACTCCCAAGTCCCACCAGGGAGATGAAATTGTTCCTTAGAGCAAGTCATGTATAATTTGAATAAAAAACAACAGCAAATTGCCTGACTAGAACAAACAGCAACTCCCTTAAAAATGGCAATCTCTTCCACTGCAGTAAGCTTCATAAAGGTCAAGTTATAATGTCCAGGATTCTTAAATAAAAATATCAAACAGTTTACAGCTGCAAAATTAAGTATAATAGTACCCCTTTCGAAGTCCTTTCCAGGCAGAGAAACAGAAATGCCTTAAAATCTGGATCACAAGCAAAATCACAGCCTCAAGTCTCAGCTGTCCGAAAAGCACTGTTGTCCTCCTCCTCAATTCAAAAGGCACAATTAAGCACAAAAATTCCCCCTGTTAGGATTTTCATACCAAGGTCAGTTTAGAGTATTCATAATTCTCTACTCTAGGAGACATTAAACAGTCTTGCAAATTAGATGCTGTGTATCAACAAGAGATTATCCATTTCAGAGTCCCTTCAAAATATGCAAGCAAGAGTTCAAGCGGCATCAAATCGGTGTGCTATTCCCTTGGGACAGAATATGACATAATATAAAAAGAAATAATAAAAACTAAAAGAAAGATAAAAAGAAAAGAAAGAAGGAGTAGTAAGTGTGTGTGGGTCAACTTTGTTAACTGTTTCCAGTTTTACCTTATCAGGACATCTCAATGTAATCAGAACTGTAGACTGAAATTCTTGATGCTTACCTGTCGTTTAGAGAAGTAAACTCCCCTCGGGGTGATTTACAATCACCCAAACATGATAAGGCATTTACTGCTGTTTATCAAGTCACCATTCCCCGGAAGTCTGATCTGGCCTCTACTGTTACAACCTTTTAGCGTGCCATCAAAAAATAATTTTATTTACGCAGGCACTTTGACTTAGGTCAATGCAGAAGTTATTTTAATAGCATAATTAGTAAAGATGCCTAATATATTGGGGAGGGACTTATTTGCATCACGGTCACAGTATGGGGCAGTTTAACCTATTTCTCTCCAGCCACATGATGATGTCAAGAAAAAAAGAAAGAAAAACCTCCAATTGAAATGATATTAACCCAGGAGCATGGTTCAACCAAAGCTAATGTGAGGATTATTAGGAGAGAATGAAGTACTTGTATCAGCTTCAGATGCAGATTCTCAATAAACAAGCAAGGAAAGAGCTTATATTGCAGGTACATCTTTGGCCACAGGGCTCTTTTATGGGACTGATGTGGCTTCTGGAGCATTCATTGTCTAGCCACATGCATACTTCTCAAACTAAGTCAAAAGTCAATGGGCAAACTAAGAAACTATGGATTTCATTAAAAAATCTGTTTCCCCTCCTGCTTCAGAGATAAACAATGGTGTAAGCTTCCCTTTCTTTAGAGGTAGGAGAAGAGTGCAGCTGCTTCAGTAAAACAAGCAACTTTGGATCTCGCAGCATCTAAGAATATGTTCCTCTAAGAATAAAATTTGGATACACATTTCAAGACAATTAACTCTCTAACAGGTATAATGGAAGGCTATGTGCAAGGTCCTCATTTCTATATGCTGTGAAAGCTCACTATACTACCTGCCTCATTATTCTGCTGGTAGAACCCATCCAGTACAAAGAGATGTGTTTTAATCTATTTTTCCCACAGTTGTTTTAGATGGACTGGGGAATTTTTCTTAATGATGGTTTAGTATCCCATTTTCCACATGCTGCAGTCCCAATGCAAATCACCCCATCTTTATTTTATTTTATTTATTTATTTTTAAAGGAATGATTGCTATTGTTAATGTCTAGCTTGGCCCTCAGTGCACCATTTCCATGACTGATGGGGTCTGGGGAGAGGAGGTCTTAATGGGAATATTTTCTTTTATATTATTAATGGGGACATTTATGCTGGCTTTAAAAACTCTCTGTGTTCTCTCTTGTTTGGTGCTATTTAAGATATATTTTAATATAGCTTTTACATGTTTTTTCAGCTGTCTCAAAAATGGTTTTGATGATGCAATGGGATTAATTAAATTAATGAATAGGATGCTAGAAGTATTGCTATTTTATCTGAAAAGTCCTCCAGGTGGTACTGCCTACTACTTTTTGCTGATGCTGCTTGGCGAACTTGAGTATTTTTTAAATTTACCAGTTGTGTATATTATTTATATTCATAATTATATTTTTATATTTCCTGTTATGGATATTTCCTCCTTCAAAAGTCATAAGCCTTAACAAAATGAAACAAAATGAAAAGGGCATATACAATCGATGTTGCTATAGAAGGGGAAAGGGATAGAGCATAGAGAAGATATTTCCACTTGAAATGGTGAATCATTTTGTTTGTTCTCCATTTTTATAGCAAATTGACCTAATTCACACTTCTTGGATTAATAATAATAATTAATGCAGATAAGGACCTTTGCATTGTAACTTTCTCCAAATATTGTGGTGCTTTTCTCAGATCAACAATTGCATACAAAAAATGCACGCATTGGGGAAAGTCTCATATAGCAACATAGAAACGAAGAAACAGAGTGAGTCAGAAGGGGCCTCCTGGGCCATCTAGTCTGACCTCCAGCACCAGCCGGCTCCTCTCACGACATGCCCACCATGTGCATGTCCAGCCTATCCTTGAACACCCACACTGATGGGGCCTCAACCACCTCCCGGGGAAGCCCATTCCACACCCTCGGGGTCCTGACTGTCAGGAAGTGCTTCCTGGCATCCAAATGGAACCTTGGCTCCCTGAGCTTTGCTCCGTTGGAGCGCGTCCTGCCTTCCTCTGCAGGGGAGAACAGGTCTCTACCCATCTTCATGTGACATCCCCTCACATACCTGTATGTCGCCAACATATCCCCTCTGAGTCTCCTCTTCTCCAGGCTGAAGAGATCCAGTTCCCACAGTCTCACCTCATACAGCATCCCCTGCAAACCGGCCACCAACCTTGTGGCCCTACGCTGCACTGACTCCAACCTGGCTATATCCTTTCTGTAATGAGGGGCCCAAAACTGAACACAATACTCCAGTTGCAGGCGCACCAGAGTCGTATAGAGTGGTAGTAATACCTCTCTTGATCTAGAAGCTACACTTCTGGCTATGCAACCAAGGGTGGCGTTCGCCCTCTTGACCACCGCATCACACTGCTGACTCACATTTAGCCTGCAGTCAACCAGAAACTATGGGCTTTGGGCTATGGGGTTGCATATACATACAAACATACATATGTTATGCACAATTATATCTGAAAATAAATGCAAATTTTCTTATATTTCACAGTACACAGACTGATGCAGAAATTGGATGGAATAATTTAAAACTGAATGAATGTTTTGAAAAATTTCATGAAAAATGGCATAGACCAGAAATAGATTGATCCATCCACCTCTCTTTAGTGCTATGTTTTAGTGTCTATACCACTAACCTGTTTACTTCTAGACAGCATTCAGTATTCAGTACTGTGATGTCAAAAAGCCCTAATCAATTCAGTTACATTATAGAAGTATGTAATGGAGCTTCAGTGTGCCATTCTCCATTGAAGGCACTCTTCAGAAGGCTCTGATCATCACTGGAATTTTTGTGAATTAAATATGAACCAGAATACTGGTAGGACCTAAAGCAAAAGTGGACTGTTATGGGGGGACAATACATCAGACAGATGACAACTGAGGTCAGTTGAGCCAAAGAATACTGAGGGCGTATAGTTTTAAAAAAAGAAAATGGGAATGGGGATTTGGGATATGCAAGGAATTGGCTTTGTAGGTAGTCTGTTTTGGTACTGCCAGAAATTGAGACCACACAATCGCTGCACAGAGTCCCGCTTCTGCACACACAGAATGAGGGCTTTGCATCTGCTGCACACACTGCACCCTCATGGACTTGAACTTCCAAAAGGGTCTTGGCAAACTCCGTCACACAGACTCCTGAGCAAATGTAAGCAGTCATGAAATAACCCTGACCATAACCCTAACCCAAACCCTGTCTCGAACCATTACCCTCTTAGGGATCAGTAACCAGTTAAATATTGGAAAGTAGAAGTAGGAACAAATGGTAATCTCACCCAATGGAAAGATGTAAAATGTGGTGTTTTCCACTCTTACATGTATACTAGGACCAAATACTTTTCAACTTATTCAGAAATGATCTAGCAGTAAGAGTAAGCACTGAAATGGCCAGGTTTGCTTGCAGTAACCACCAAATTACTTAAGGTAGTGAATGCCAAAACAGATTGGGGCAAACCGTCCATACTTTAAGATGGACTGATGGAATCTGAGCTAGCAGTAACCAACAATGAAAGAGAACTTTGCACTTAGGTGGAGAGCTTGATGAAAATGTCAACCTGGTATGTGATGGTTTTGAAATAGGCAAAATAGTTGCTGGGAAACTTGATCAGGAGGGTGCCTTTGCCCTCACATCTTGCTTGTGGGATAGTGGAGGCAGCTGTGTGCCACAGAATGCAGAAATAGATGAACTATTTTGAGCTAAAGCACAGGCCCTTCCCTACATTCTATAAGGCTGGGAACCTATGCACATGAAAGTCCTATTGTGCCAGGGTGCTTACAAGTAAACATGCAAAACATTCCATTTGTACACAATACAGGCCTCTTGAATATGATCAGTGGGCATCATGTGGCCAACAGCATTTATCACCATGGAAAGGCTGTTCTCTATGGAGTAACTGGGAAAATAATAGTGTTGAATAGTGCCATGCATTTGAATCCCTGCTGGTTAAACGATCCGAATTTCCAGCATAATTGTATGACATTTGCATTGAAACAAAGGCTGACATGCACAAAAACACTTTGCTTTGCTGGAAGATTTTTTTTAAGTTTCAAGGATGTAAAGTATTGTACTAGATGGATTTGCAGTAAAGAGGTACTCTTATATTTTTAATTGTGATTTATGCTTGTAAAAAGTCAATGTCTCCTACAGAACAAATTGTTCCTGCTGAACATGTGATAAACATAATAATTTCAACTGGTAAATGGCAATCTCAACAAATTATCACTGAATATTTATCATGGGTTTTAATCACTGCAGTTATTCAAAGGCCTGATACAGACCTCACACTAGTCATACTTGTTACAATTAAATCACTATTGTAACTTGAGGGAAAGTGTCACCTAGTGATGTAAATGATCTCAGGTGCTTCTACAGCAGTAACTTTGCTCCACAAGATAACTGGGAATTTCATTGCCAGTCAAGGCGGTTTTAAATGGAAGCTCAGGTGCTAATCATGAGGGCTACATATTTCCTCTGGTATTAGAGGCATTATGGCTCTAAATATCAGGGTCATATTATTTCTGATATCAGAAGCCATATGTCTCTAAATATCAGGGCCAAAGTACACATTACTCTGAAGTTTTAGCAGCTATGTGTAATGGATTTTATCATGTTGTAAGCCACCCAGAGAGACTATGGGTAGTGGAGCAGCATATTAATTGAATAAAATAAATAAAAAACAAATAAGTAAATGTCATTTTGGGGTGGGAGCATACTCTAAAGTAAGGGTGGGGGCATGAAATTTCAGATTGAAATTCCAGTGTGCAAGCTGGAGGACTTTTGCCCTTCACTGGTTTTGATCTGGATTCCACACCCACTACTCCAGTGGCTGCCATTTACATTGCTGAAAGGTGTTGCATTTGTTTTAATCAATAAACCTTTGGTCTGTTCCAAAATGGCTACTCTTAACATTCTTAAACAGACATCTCCACGTCAAAGGCAACATTGTTTTGCAGTTGTCTAATAATAGGATTACAGTAGAAATTGGGTGTGGAAGATCCTGATTTCATTACTGGAATTTGTTACCAATATGCTTTTAGGACATTGTTACTATTTTTTGGCAGTACATCAAAAAAGCCATGGATTCTCTTGGGAGCAGAACATCTTCAGGCATCTTTTTCTCGATAACACCTTTAAGCTAGTGATTGGAAAAGTAATAAAGGATTACAGAACAATGGAGTTGATCCAAAAGCTGCTGGTGCAAGCAGCCTCCATGTGCTGAAGGTCAGATCTACACACAGATGTAAGCACGGGCACTTAGAAGTACGAATGCTCAATACATAGGATTTGCACGTCCTAAAATAGAGGGTGCGGCTCATGGGTAGAAAGGAGTCTGCATATGTCAAGAGGTCTGCCTGCAGACAGGCCTTCATATGTACAGCCTATGAGAAAATGAGATCACGTGTACTAAGTACAAGAAACATGGAGTCCTGACTACCTACTGTTAATTGTAGAATTAACCTACAGTGTTTGTTGGCATTAAATATATAGGTGGCAGACAATAGAGTCTAATACATTGCATGCCCTTTAGTGATGAAATCACCACTTTGAAATCAAGTCTGTTCGACTCTTATCTCTCTCCATGGTGTATTGTGTCATAACATAAGAAAAGTTAGAATACTAACAACTGGAGAAGCACACACCCCTTTTTCCAGACAATTATTTTTTTCTTTACCTATTTCACCACTAATCAAATATGAAGCATCACACTGATTTTTTAAAATATAAAACAGTACATAGAAAAGGATTCTGACCTTCCTTCAGAGATTGTTCTCAAGTAAAAACTAGATGTGTAGGAGAGAAATACTGTTATTAAACCCCAGGAAAAGGGGAGAGTGAAAATTACTGGCCCTGTGAATTGATTCTTTTCTGTTGACTTTCTGTTTTGTGTTCAGTTTCACTCTAGGGAAAGAGTCCTTTGTGAGCCAGGAGTAATATCAAATCAGAACATAAAATGGATCAAAATTTAAAGGGTTCTGGCTTGTTGACCAAATGACCTCTTTATATCTAGGAGTGTGCATTTTGTCCTTAGAATATATATTAAGAACTTTGTTTTCTGTTATTGACCCTTCATTTTATATGCCAGGGAATTGGAACTGTTTCCTGCACTGTAAATTCGTGACTAAGAACTAATGAATGTCATATATAAAGCTGAAATAAGAGTCTTTGTGGCAGCTTAATGCTTTACACAGAAATCATCCAGGTAATGGGGCTTGTATTCCATGACCGAGTCTCCTGAACTCTTAACCATAGAGTGAGAGAAGAATCTGACAAGTAAAAGTGAGGCAACACCCCTATCTGGATAGGGATAGCCTGGCTTCATTTGTCTACACTCTGATAATCTCTAAAACAGGATTATTGTAATACACTCTGCATGGGGCTGCCCCTTGAAGATGGTGCAGAATGAGGCAACCGGATTAATAACCTGGAGTCTTGGGTCCAGACGTATAAGACCAGTTCTGGCCTGCTTGCATTGGCGACATGTATGCTTCTGGTTCCAATTCAAGATGCTGGTTTTAGCCTATAAAAAACCTTACATGGCTTAGGGCCACAATACCTGTTGGAGTGCCTTTCTCAACCACAATCTACTCAAACACAACGCTCAACCTCTGGGGCCTTCCTCTGAGTGCCAATTCTGAAAAAAGTGTGGAGGGTAGCAACGAGGAGCTGGGCTGTCTCTGTGCGGCACCCATCTCTGGAATATCCTCCCCACTGCGGCCTGTCAAATTACTCATCTTTTTGCTACCAGGTTGAGACAGCCCTCTTTTCGGAGGCATTTAAAGACTTACGTGGCTACCCAGAGGCTTGAGGGTATATTGCTGAGCTGCCTTTTTGTTTTTCCTTGTTGTTGTCTGTTTTTATTATCTGTTTCTGGCTGTTAAAAACTTTTTATTTTTTCTCTGATTTTATATTTATTTTAATTTTGTCATCTTTTTTTATGGAATGCGTAAACAACTCTGAGAACTTCAGCTGTGAGGCAGTATAGAAATGATGGGGATGATGGTGCTTTTGGCAGGTCTACTAGAATGTTCCACCCCTAACAGTTATTGGATTCTAACAGGTTCTAGAGGGTGTGGCAGGATATTACAGCTGCTATGACAGGTGCTTGTGTCAAAGCTCTGGTTAATTGATAGAAAATGATGCTGACCAGAGTGGTTGATGGCATGATCACTCCTGAGCAAACTCTCCTGCTTCACAAAGCCCATTTGGCTTCTTGGTACACACCTGGACTGCGCAGTCAAGGAAACTGGGAGAATCCTAGAAAGCAGTTGGAGAAAAACTGAAAGCAAATACAACTTAATTCAATTATGAGTTCATTATTAAGAGCTCTTTTTTCTCCACCATCACTGCTTTTCATCAAAATCAGGCAGTGGAGAGTTTCTGAGTGGTATTCTGCCTATTTATTTATTTATTTATTTATATTTATTTATTTATCAAATTTGTATGCCATCCATTACTTCCATTTCTGGATGGCTTACAACATTATTTCAGAATAAAATAAGTTAACTATTCCATGCTGACTGAACATCATATAAAATATGAATAAATCATTTCACAGTTAAAATATATTAAAATATTGATCAAATGAAAAGAACTTGACCTGGTGCCAAAAAACATATAATGATGGCACCAGGCGGACCTCTCTAGGGAGCGCATTCCATAGTCGGGGTGCCACCGCAGAGAAGGCCCTCCTCCGGGTACTCTGTCTCCCAACCTCTTTCAAAGAAGGTTCCCAGAGGAGGGCTTCTGCTGCCAATCTCCGGGGGCAGGAGGGCATATAGGGAAAAAGGCATTTCTTTAGGTATACCGGTCCCAAGCCATTTAGGGCTTTATAGGTAATAACCAGCACCTTTTGAAATTTATCCTATGTGGAAGAGCCCTCGGTGGCATGTGGCTGACATATTTGCTAAACATTTTCAGATCACAATTACTTGTATATATTAGCATTGGGCTCTACATTTAGTGCAGTTCAGTACATGGGGGAGTTTAAAGCACTCTCCAATCCTACAATTGTTGGGTGCATTTCAGTTGGTTGGCAAAATCAAAATTTGCAGAAGCCTTCATGTGTGGAATGGAAAGACCAGAGAAAAAAATGCAATAATGTGGTAGAAACAAACTGATAGTTTTTTCTTTGAATGCAGTTTTTAAATCTTTATTTGAATTTCCGTGTATTCAGTCATGTTAGTGCTTAATTAGGATCTATATCACATTTTTCTGCCAAACTCCTCCTCATCAACAGCATTGTGGTAGATAGGTAAAGCAGAGTGACCTCCAAGCTCAAAATAGCTGTACCTCACAAATTTGGTTGCTGCACATGTCTGAGAAGATCATTTCAGTTTGTGTTTGATCAGAATGTATCAACATTTTCATGCTCATAACTAAGAGAAATAACTTGAGACTAAAAAATAAAAAAATAAATGTGATCTAGTCTCATGTATCCTTATGCATCCTTATGTTCAAAGAAAGAATCTTCTTTCTTAGCAAGAAGTGATCACAGCCACTTTAAAAGAGGTGGTGAGGCCACCCATAAAATATTACCAAACCTAGACAAATCTTAATACTTATAGCCTAATGCCAAGTGTTTGCTTCCTCGACAAGACCCTTGACTGGTGGCTGACTATACCCAAGTCTGTCTTGGATGAGACTGATTTTCTGAGTCTATTTCAGTCAGGGTTTGGGCCTTGTTAGAGCACAGCAACAGCCTTGATTATTCTGAGGGATTACTTTGACAGGAGAGAGATAGGGATTGTTGTAGTGTAACTATATTTTTCTTGATACCTTGGCAGCTTTCAATACATTGGAGCATCTGTTAAGGTAAGTATGCATGGGATTCCTTTACAATCATCCCACTCTTACTCAGATGGACACCTTAAGAAGATGGTATTTCTGGATTTCTGCTGGATGCTGTGGCATCTTTGTCCAGTGTCTTAGAAGTTTCCCTCTTGTGCCTTTCTTTTCCCCCATTTCAGTTTAATATTTACAAGAAACTGCTGAGTGAGGTCATTCAGGAATGTGGAATGTGCTGTCATCAGTATCCAGACAACACAGAAGTTAACCTCCAGAGGAAACACAGCCCAGTTTTATCTTCTCTTTGGAACCATGTGAGGTTCTGAAGCTGATAGACCATCATGGACTGGTTGAGGACTAACACAAGTTCAAACCAAGCAAGACAGAACCACTGATAGTTGGTGGCTTCTCAGATCAGATAAGCACAGTTCCCCTAAAAGAGCAGGTACAGAGCTTGTGGGTGCTCTTCATTCCATTACTTTTATGAGAAGCTGGTATGTCTTTTATCAGCTTCAGCTGGCATCCTGGCATCCCAGCCCAGTTACAGAGATTTATAACCTGGTAACCTCCTACATGGTATTACAATAATGGAGCTTCCTTTGAAAGTAGAGCTCGTGAAAAATATTCCTGTGAAGATTCTAAATGGAACCAGGTGCTATTATCATATTGCACTGGTCCTAGTTGCTTCCAATTTGTTTCTGGACAAATTTGTTTCTGGACTCAAAATCAGAACTAGTTTTCAACTGGAAAGCCCCACACAGCTTGAGGGTTTAATTCCCTTGGTCCATGTGTACATGCATATATTTTAAGGATGCCCATGGAAACCCTTCCTGAAGCATCTCCCATTCTGAGGCCAAGAAGGTGTCAAAGGAGGTGGGGGGGTTGGGGGGGAAGGAGGTATATTGATGTATTCCCCAGTGCTGAAATACTGTGCCGAAACAGGTTTGTGGGTGCCCACACTGCTGTCTTTCCAGCACCATGCTCAGATTTTTTCAGCCACTTAAAAAGGGTTAAGCACAATCCTATGCAGCTGTAGAGAGAAAACATCCTTACAATTTCCAGCATGCCATGGCCAGTATGTTCGAGGCACTTTTTCCTGGCGGGCCTTTCATAGGCCTGCATCCTTCAATTTTATTATTTGTTTATTTATTTATTTATTTATTTATTTATTTATTTATTATCTTTCCCTGCAGTACTTTTTACCTCTTATTACTTCTTTTTCATATATTTCGTGATGTGTTGGCACATCGACTAGGTATATAGCATTGGTTTTATTGTGATGGCATTATGCTGTCATCATTGTTAAAAGACACACAGAGAACTAATGCTCTGAGATAATTAATTTAATAAATGGATGCATATTTGTGGTGGCTCATGAAGCTCAGCTGCAGTTTCTTGTGTCCCTGGGGACTGTTCTGCCATTAGGGACCTTGTGGAAGTGGCAACAGTATGTTTGCCTCTCGTCATCCTATCACCTTTCCTCCATTGGCTTCAAATCCCCATAGCAATATGTGAAATCAAAAGAAATGGCTTAGCTATTAAGGTGAGACAGTAGCAGGCCATTCCTTTGCTAGCAGGATTTTGGCTGCTGCATGTTTCATATTGGTCCAGTAAAAAAAAAAAGCAGTGCTGGTGCGTACAATTCAACATATTTTATTTGGTCAATTGTGCACAGGAGAGATGAAAAGCCTGAAGTGCCTGACCCTGATTAATCTTGAAAGCTAAGCGGGGTTGGACTTGGTTGAAATCTGCATGGGGGACTCAGTGTTGTGAACCCGCTTCAGCCATAGGCAATATACAATGTAGTGTGATGATGGAAACATCCTTGCACATTTGGGGAGAAAAAGAGAAAAGTCAGACTTGCTGAGTTGCATGTCTACCTTGCTAATATATAGTGTAACATGTATGTGTTGCTCCTTTGTAACTTTAATTTTTAAAAATCTCCATGCTGTTCTCTACTGATCCACATCCTCTCCTGCCTAGCATACTTCCTGGAATAGCCATGGGAGGACATTATGCTATTACATATTCTCATGGATATTCCAGTAATTGTGCTGGTTGGAGAGACAGTCTGCAGAGTACTGGGAAGGGACTTCTAAAAAGAGGGACTTAAAAGGTTTCTTTTAAAGAAATCCTTTACACTTAAAACATTCCTCATATTGCTTATGTGTCCTGGCAGTAAGTGTCCCAGCTAATCAGAGATGAGTGCAATCACATCTCCATGCGATGTAGCCAATTAGATTTCGTTATGTAATGCTATCACTGAGGCCAAACAAAGACAAATTAGAATGTAGACACTGTTAGTTTTATCACATTAAGTTCACTCTGAATGGCTGAACTTTCTTATCCCCTTTCAAGGTCACTTCCCAAAATATCAGCAAAAGGGAAGCATGTTTTTTGTTTTTGTTTTCTGCACTTGTTCAAAAAAATCTTGCCCTCTATTCCCCTTTGTGCCTGTTGTGCTGGTGATACATCGAGGAAGCATAAACATCAAGGAGGAAATTAGACTATATTTTCTCCCAATGTGTGAAGCCCAGAGTACGTTCATTAAGCTGACCATAAGGATATCATCAAAAAGGTCCTCCCCATTGCAAATAGTTATTATTCATAGCATGAAGAACTAGTTATCACTTGGATAATACAAAAATAACTTATTTATTTATTTAACTGCACTTTTAAACCATGCAATAACTGAAGTTCTGTTTACCAATTAAATGAGGAATCAATATGAAATTTAATGTTAAATTAAAGTTAGATTAAATTAATGTTAAATTTAACATTAAATGAGCTCCAAATGTTAGAACAAAATAAAATCAGAACAAAGCTAATATAATTAATAAGAAAACCAATAATAAAAGAATAAAACCATGAGAGGTTCATAAGCACAAAAGAAAGTCAGCAGCAGAATAAAGACACCAAAACCAATTCTTAACATGACAGAAAAATTAAGGAAAAGGGATCTTCATGTGGCTACTTATACAGGGATACCACGTCCTCCCTTAAGGCTGAACATGCCCAGTTCTCTCAGGCTTTCCTCATAGGGAAGTGTTTCCAAACCTGGATCATTTTTGTTGCCCTCCTATGGACCCTTTATAATTTATCCGAATCTTTCATAAATCTTGGTGCCCAGACGTGGACACAGTATTCCAGGTCTGACTAGTGATGACAATAGGAGAACTGTTACTTCTCATGATTTGGAAGTGATACTTTTGTTAATGCATCCCAAAATAGCAACTGCATCACATCGTTGGCTCATATTCAGCCTGTTCTCCAAATTACTCCAAGATCTTTTTCATTTCTCATGAAATGGCACCACAGTAGTTACCTCCATCCAGTTTGAGAAGGTGCCATTAATGAGCACTTTTTGTGTCCACTTTAGCAGCCAATTTTCGATCCATCTCATAGTTTTTCGATCTAGTCCTGGTTTTGCTAATTTGCTTATCAGTATGTGTTGAAAGCTTTGCTAAAGTTTAGGTAGCTTGTATCCACAGTGTTGTCTCTGTCCATTTGGGAGGTTACCCAGTCAAAAATGAAATTAAATTAATCTGTCAGGATTTATTTTTGACAAATCCATGTTGACATCTATTAATCACTGCATTTTCTTCAAGATGTTTGCAGAATGATTTTTTAAAATCATTTGCTCCAGAATTTTCCAAGGATTGATGTCAGAGTAACTGGTCTGTAGTTCCCAGGTTCATCTTTTCCCCCTTTTTGAAGATAGGGACAACATTAGTCCTTCTCCAGTTGTCTGGCACTTCTCCTGTTTTCAAGGATTTACTGAAGATGATAGCCAGCGGTTCTGAGAGTTTCTCCGCTAGCTCTTTTATGACTCTGGGATGGAGTTCATTGGACCCTGGAGATTTGAAAGTATTTATTCCACCTAGCTATTCCTTTAAAATTTGTATTTCAACGTTGGGCTGCCATCTCTGACTTTCAGCTTGTACTTCCTCTTGTGGGAGAAGACTGAAGTGGAGGAGGAATTGAGCCCCTCTGCCTTTTCCTTATTGTCTGTTACCACTCTGCCATCCACTTAAGTCACTGGACACCTGTCTCTTTCCCCTGTTTTTTGTTCTGGATGTTTCTGAAGAAGGCTTTCTTGCTGTGCTTAGCATCCCTTGCTATTTTCAGTTCATTTCCTGCTTTAGCCTTCCTAATGCTGTCCCTGCATTTCTTTGAGTTCTTTGAGTTCATTTTGCAGTTCTTTGCTTGCCACCCTGGGCCCCCTGGGCACCTGCTTCCTGCTACCACCCATGTGCACCCACTTGCATGTGGGGGACTATCCCGCCTGCAGGTTTACCGTAGACCTTTGCGAATCCTGCAGCACAGGCTCCCCTTGCAATACCACGCTAAAAAACTCCTCCCTCAGCCTTACTATCTCCAGGTCCAGAGACTGTATGACGACCCTTAACAACTCTTTTAGTGGTTCGTCTATTTTTGTGACCCTCTCTGAGCAAGCATCCATGCACGCTGGTACCTATGTTTATGGCCTGCCTGATGGGTACCTTTGGGCGTGCGGTGAATGGGCCGGCTTGGTTCTGCCGGCTGTAATGGAATGGCACCTGCACCATTGCTACGGTGGCACCTGCGGGTCTGGCGTTTCATCCTAAGGATCAGCCCCCCGCTGCATGGGACCCTCACTTCCGTTGGACTCGTTCTAAACACGCCTATGACAAAAAATTGGGATATGACCCTGATGATACTTATTTGACAGAAGGGAAACGTTTCGTAGCTATTGCTCTTCCACGTTATGGGGTGGCTCGCAATGTTAAACAGCTCCGCATTCTTTCCTATAATTTGGAGGCCCTGGCAAATGTTACCGCAGTAGGCTTGAAGACCCTCCAAGTCAACATTGAGTCCCTCGCGGGACAGCTTGCACAACATAAATTAGCCTTAGATTACCTCCTTAGCAAGGAGGGTGGCCTCTGTTTCTGGTTAAACACCACCTGCTGTCATTTTATTAATCGTTCCGGTGTCATAGAAACAGACTTAGCTAAACTACATGAGATTGCCCGCCAGGTTCGCAAAACATACTCAACCCCTGGCATGTCATGGTGGACCTGGCTCTGGTCTTGGTTGCCTGATCTTTCCTGGCTTCGGTCCCTACTCATGTCTGTTATCATATTTCTCGTGATTTTAACTATGTTCTGCTGTTGTATTCAATGTGTGCCTTCTTTTGTAGATGTACTCAAGCGTAGCTTTACTCGTATGCCTTCCCCAGCTGTTAATCTTACGGCCAAGAAGCTGTATCAGATCAAATATCACGTTTTGAACTCGCGTGATGATGGACATCATGATCCTCCACTTCCTCCTTATGAGGATGTGGGGTACCCCCCACTTGTTCGTAGAGGTTCTCTGGAATCATCTCTTCCTGACGTGTACAATTGGCAAAAATTGACTTCACCAGTGCAGAAGTGATTGTCCATTTAAATAAACAAAAAGGAGGAGATGTGGGAGTTCATTGCTGCATCGCTAGATCACGCTGTAGTTACGCCCGCCGCGACAGCCAATAACATCGCTGGGTTGCGCTGTAGTTACACCCGCCGCGACAGCCAATAGTATTGTACTTTACCTGTGTACCATATAAGGCTTGTGACCATATAAAGCTGTGTAAGCTTCCTGTATTCTGCGTCTGCGCAAAGCACTGGGGTGTTGGCTGCCTTGTACTTGACGGCGATTGGCTGTAGGCACTTACCTATGTAACAAACTGTGAAGTAATAAATGGAGGTGCCGGTGGTGATGGGGGGGGGGGTAGGAGAAAACGAATTCCTTTGTTCCCCTGAGAACTCAACCGAGCATGCTTTGTACCTAATCTCTCGACTGCAGTGTTTTCTTTCTTTCTCAAAACTTTCTCGCGCCGTTTGTCGGGCTGGTTTCCCGACACTTGCAGCTCTCAAACATCTGACATTTACCATTTTTGGCTCTTCCACTGAGCAAGTCTGGCCACCCCTGCTTAATTATATATGCTTACTTGGAATTAGGATACATTGAATTCAGTGGTGCTTACATCTGCACCTTAAATGCAGTATATTATATAGACGACAAGAAGAAAATTGATGCATTCAAAACCCAGTGCTAGAGGAGAGTTCAGAAAATACCCTGGGCCAAGAGAAAGATGAACAAGTAGTCCTGGAACAAATCTAGCCAGCACTTCCCTAGTAGCAAACAGTTCCAAAACTGGGGCTATCGTACTTTGGGCACATTGTGAGAAGTCAAGACTCCCTAGAGAAGAGCTGAGCAGGGCTATCAGATTAGGACATCTTTGAGGGCTGTCATTCACAGGGTCACCACATAAATTGACAACGCATAAGAAGAACAAAACCATATGTTACATCACAGGTTAAGGTTGCAATCCAAAACATGAATTAAGTCTACTTAGGCACATTGCTTTCAGTGAATTTTATTACAATCACCTCTTTGTTGCATTGTGACCAATCCTTAACTAGAGGAAATCCTAATGGAATAGCTGTAACTCAGTTGCTTCTTCAAATGTCAGGTTTTTGGTTTTGTCTCCAGTCTGGCAGTACCCATAAATCACTAAAAGATCCCCTTGGAGTCTCCTTTTCACCTGGCTGAAAAGACCCAGCTCCCTCAATCCCTCCCAATCCAGCTACCATTCTTGTGACCCTGCATGGAACTAATTCTAACCTAGCTAAGTATCTCCTATAATGTGGAGCCCAGAACTGGATGCAGTACTTCAGTTGTGGGAGCACCAGAGTCATATTCAGTGGTATCAACACCTCACTAGATCTGGAAGCCATACTTCTGGCTATGCATCCAAGGCTGGCCTTTGCCTTTTCAACCGCTGTGTCACACTGCTGGCTCATGTTCAGTCTGCTGTCAACAAGCACCCTGAGGTCCCTTGCACAAGTGCTGCTCTCCAGCCACTTGTTCCCCATCCTGTACCTGTGACACCTGTTCCTGTGTCCCAAGTGCAAAACCACAGTGAATGCCATCCTGTTGCCCCCCACTCACTTCCACAGCCTGTCCAGGTCTTTTTACCTGCTCCTCAGTAGTGGCCACTGCCCCCCATTTTAGTATCATCTGTGAATTTGATCAGCCAACTGGTCATCCCCTCTTCCTGGTCATTGATGAAAAGATAGAACAGGATCGGTCCCAGGACTGAGCCCTGGGGGATTTTGCCTGTCACCAGCTGCCATTCCCACTCAGTCCCCATGATTCCCCACTGATAGTCACCCTCTGCTTGAGGTCCATCAACCATGCCCTAATCCATCAGAGAGTGCAAAGCTCAACAATTTCTTGACCAGGGTTCATGAGACACTTTGTCAAAGGCCTTGCTGAAATCCAGATAAACTACATCCACCAAGCCCCTCATCTAGCCACCTCGAGGCCTTATCATAGAATTCCACAAGATTCATCTGGGGGGAATCTGTTTTTATGTTTTTATGGAATCCATGCTGCCAATCTCCCATCCCTACCTAGGGTTTCTAGAGCTTTCTCTCTTAGGAGCCTTTCCATCATCTTTCCCAGAATGGACATATGGCTAACTGGCCTGTACTTCCCCACAGCCCCTCTGCTACCCTGTTTGAAGACTGGAACCACTGATGCCACACTCTAATCCTTCAGAAAGTCTGAATGTCCTTCAGAGTATCCCTGCCAATTCCTGAAGTACCCTCTGGTATGGCCCATCAGGGCCCAGTGCCTTTGTAACATCCAGAGCCCTTAGAGGATCTTCTACGTCTAGGGAGGTGACTCCAATCTGTGCACCCATAACCCCAACCTCATCTAGTCTCCCAGGTAGATACCCTCCCAACCTGCTTTGAGGAAAACACAGAAGCAAAATTAATTATTTAACATCTGTTCCCGTTCCCTTACATCGGTTACCAGATGCCCTCCCTCTCTTTTAAGTGGTCCCACTACCTGTCTCTTTTTCTTCCTATTTACATGAAGGTAGAAGCCCTTTTTGTTGCTTTTGACATATTTTGCAAGTTTCAGCTCATAATCAGCCTTAGCCTTGTAAAGAATCCTGCATCATGCTACTTCTTCCTGGTAAACCCCTTTGTCCACTTGCCCCACTGTCCATTTCCTGTGAAGGTCCCTCTTCCTTCTAATCCCTCTTACTACCTCTCTTCACATCCAGGGTGCTGCCCTCTTACGCCTCCCACTATGCTAATCAAATATAATGTGCTGAGGACAATTTGATTATTCAAAAGTGAAGATTGGATTACTCAAGCTTCAGGATTCTACTTACAGGTCACTAAAGTTCCACGATTGTCCACATATCACAATTGAAATTGCTCCTTCTTGCCTGCGCTATATATATGACATTTCAATCTTATTAGAACAATATCATAATGTCAGCACAAGTTATTTCTACAGCTGCAAAGCAAGACATGTACTGCTTCCAATCTGGAGTTAATGCCAGCGCAATGTTATAAATTTCAATTATTACTAATTAATTGATGTATCAGGAATAAATATAAATGAAAATGTAACATAGCCGGGAGCCACAGGCAGAGATTAAACTGAGGACAACAATACCAGTAGGACAGGGCAAGGATGGAAAATGAAGTATATCACTTGGCCATGGTGCCACTTCCTGCTAATTTATGTATGACCATAGGCATATGGTAGTATTCTGTTTTTGTGTCCTAACACCCGTGTTGGGTGAAAATTTTAATTGAATTATTTTAAAATAAGGATTTACAAACTTTCTGAATACTCAAAAAGAACTAGAGATTTTCAAAATGTGGGAGAAACTAAAATTGACAAATTGGTTTATCCATACTTAATGTGCATGAAAATTTAATCTGAGCACCTTTTAAAAAAATTCGCCTGTTTCTAGTTCTCACCTTGCAGACTGAACACAGACTTGGATGTGTGAATTCTTGTTGAAATCTGTCTATTTCTGAAAACATTATTCTACAGCATGCACGCATTTGAAAAATGTGCATGAAAATCTTCATGTTTCAAAAATGCACACAAGTGCACCTTAGTCAATGAGAGAGCAATGCTCACATTTGGAAAAACATGTACAGAAGGGAGGGAGGGAGGGAGGAAGGGTGAGCTTTGCTATGGACTCAGACTGGATTAAAGGAATTCAGAGAACTTCAGTAAGCTTGAATGTTGTAGATTAACACATCCCTGCAGGTGAATTTAGTCAAAACCTTTGGTGTTGGGATGGGTTTGGTTTACCTTAAGTAAGTGTGTGAGCTCCCCCACCCTTTTAAGATATTTATTTATTTATTTATTTATTTATTTTTGCAAAGAAAGTTAGTTTCTTGCAGAGAGCAGTCCTGGACTGCCTCCATGTAGTGGAATCAGAATATTCTGAGCTGATGTATGAAGCTTTTTTTTTTTTTTTTTTTTAGAATAAAGAATGGTGGAACCCTTATTTAATAATATGAGAATGTAAGAAAACCCTGCTGAATCAAAGCAAATGCCTATCTAAAACCCCTGTGGTGTCATGGTTTAAGGGGAGGACTAGGATCCAGAAATAAGCTGCATCGCAGGATTGTTGGGAGGGTAAAATGGAGAGGAGGCAGGTCATATATTCACCTTGGTCTCTTTGGAAGAAAGGTCCGTAACTATCGCTAACTAATAATTCTTGCTCCCAGAAACTGATACTGAGAGATTCAAGATTTCAATTTTGAGTATAGTGAATCAGCACATTGTTGTAGAGACTAAGTATGGAAACAATACTTTTTTCATACAGAAAAACATGAGGTGGGAATTCTGGCACAGCCACAGTATTACTTTGGTGTTTTTATTCAATGATCTGTTTCTTTTTTATTGTTTTCTCCCTTTAGCTTAAAGTAAAGAAAGAGATTTAAGGTGCTGAGAGAGTTGAGGTGTCAAGCAATGTGATGGCATATACCTCTAGCACGTCTAGGAATATGGAGGCATCAGAAAGAATATAAAAGAAGGTGACCCCCAAACGCTTCTCTCTGGCAAACTAAACCATGCAAAAATATGTTAAACAGAGAATCGAGGATATGGAACATCAAACTGATCACACCAGCTTACCAAATACAAAGGTTAGGGTAGATGTTAAATATTGTGCAGAACCAGCAAACTATTTGATATCTTTGGAAGCCAAAAGGGCTAGAAGGGCTTTTACCCTGGCTAGGTGCTTTGCCCTTCCTTCCGCCATTCTCGAAGGCAAGTATGAGGACACTCACTTTGATGAGAGGCTTTGTTCCTGCCAAATAAAAGAGGTGAACTTAGCATTGTAAGCAGAGTTTTACCAGAGAGTCTGGGCCCACTGGCCAAGCAATATAAGCCTGTGAGACAAAGTTGGCACTGTATAGGAACTGGCCAGAACTAGGAAGGCACTGGCTGGTGAGGCAAGGTCACAGCCCAGACATTAAACCTTTTATGTCCAGGAGGGCTCATCCCTGGTGGGTCAGTTCAAATTTGATAATAGTCTGTTTAGGGATGTGAAAATCAGCAGACTTCTCTGAATTCCATCTTGAAGTTCATTCAGACCTGAGTCCATACCAGATTGTTCGCTTTTTCATGAGCGTTGCTCCAGCCCTGCCCTTCTAGCTGGGACTTGATAACACCAGGGCTGTTATCCTTCTCTCTGGTTTCATTTATCCCAGATGGCTGTGTAAGTGAGTCATTTATACATGTTGAACTAGCTGCCCATTAGTTCAACATGTGCATACCAGGTCAGGTAATTCCATACTTGAATTCACAAAGGTTGAATGACTCAAGCATCCACATGCTGTAGTCAAGCCAGGCAGAAGGGCAGAATGCTCAAATTTTGACAAAGTGAGTTTAGCATTCTTAATTTTTAAAAAATGGAATAAGTGTGTGAGATGTGGGTGGGGGTAGATATGGAGAATAAATAAAGCATATCTAATGATAGCTTTCTCAACATGACTAAGAGCTTGAAGTCAAGAGAGCTTGTTTATTGTTTCTGAATTGGATGGCTGCAAAATGTACATTTAGATTCTTATGTCTTAATATTCAATCTGAATACTGATCAACAGGCAGTAACTGCCTCTCCAAACAAAATTAAGAGAATGCACCTTACTTTTCTGAGTTTGAATCCATACTTTATGACAGGGATAGGCAATATGGTGCTCACATGCTTCAAATACATCCCCAGACAGTGTTGTTGGTGCCTTCCAAGGGGCCTTAGTTTTCCCACTGTTAAAAGACCAAAAGGAAACAAAACATTAACAACAATTTTTTTACCAGCTTGGGATTACTTTTCGTCCCATACTGAGAGCTGATCCAAATCAGGTGCTCTGTGCCTGTAACTTACATTATGTTATTCACGAAGTCATCCCCGACCTATCATGACTCCATGGATAACATTCATCCAGGCTCTCCTGTCCTCCATCATCCCCCAGAGTCCACCTCAGCTCACTCCGACTGCTTCAGTGACTCCATCTAGCCACCTCAATCTCTGCCGCCCCCTTCTTCTTTTGCCATCTATTGTTCCCAGCAGTAGGTTCTTGTCCAGTGAGTCCTTTCTTCTTATAGGTGGCCAAAGTAGTTGAGTTTCCTCTTCAGTATCTGGCCTTCTAAAGAGCAGTCAGGGTTGATCTCTTCTAAGCCTAACTGATTTGATGTCCTTGCAGGCCAAGGGACTCACAGGAGTCTTCTCCAGCACCACAATTCAAAGGCCTCAATCCTTTTGTGCTCAGCCTTCCTTATGGTCCAGCTTTCAAAGCCGTACAACTGGGAAAACCATAGCCTTGACTATACACACTTTTGTTGGCAGGGTGATGTCTCTGCATTTTAGTATACTGTTTAGATTTGCTATAGCTTTCCGCCCAAGTAGCAAGCGTCTTTTAATTTCTTGGTTGCAGTCACTGTCTGCAGTGATCTTGGAGTCCAGGAAAATAAAATCTGTCACTACCTCCATTTTTTCCCCATCTATTTGCCAGGAAGTGATAGGACCAGATGCCATGATCTTAGTTTTCTTAATGTTGAGTTTCAAGCCAACTTTTGCGCTCTCCTCCTTCACCCGCATCAAGAGGCCCTTTATTCCTCTTCACTTTCTGCCATTAGAGTGGTATCATCTGCATATCTGAGCTTGTTGATATTTCTCCAGCCAATCTTAATTCCAGCTTGTGATTCATCTAGCCCCGCCTTTGCATGTTGTGCTTTGCTACAATAGGACAATTAAAGGAGTAGGAGAATTAATATGGATCAGGGCCACATAAGGGACCAAAGAGTTAAAGTCTCCTCCCTCTCAGATTGGAAGGTCTCTAGCTGGATTTTCAGAGTAATTTGTAATTTGGGTCTTATTTATTTATATGTGACATTTTTCCTAAAAGAAGCACAAGGTTTTTTTACACGAATCTCCTCCTTGCCATCCTTGCCATCTTATCAATGAGTTGG
This sequence comes from Varanus komodoensis, assembly GCF_004798865.1. NCBI lineage: Eukaryota > Metazoa > Chordata > Lepidosauria > Squamata > Varanidae > Varanus > Varanus komodoensis. The sequence goes on from NW_025335701.1 coordinate 2,768,349, forward strand.
TTAGGCCTAGAGTCAGGGACTGGTCCAAAGTTACCCAGTGATCCTCTTGAGCAAAGTGGCTCCCAGGTCTACCAGTCCAGTACTCTAAAAACACACTGTTTTAATGATTAACTGCATTTTTGGTTTGGTTCTGAGTTTACTAAGCCTTTAAAAATGCTTACACTATTGGTAAGGTGTAGTAAGTGATGGAGGCAACAGTTCAGAACAGATTCTGCACTTTTCAACAATGTGCCAGGAGAGGGGAGGCAGTTTTGCCTTGTCTTGTATTTTAATGCAATAATTTTTTTCAACCCACAACCTTTATATTCCAGATCACTTCTAATAAACCCTTTACATTATTGTATTTAAATATCCACCCTAATTATGACTCATGAAAACATGACTTTTAATAAATGTGTTGACATAGAATTGCAGTCTCTCAAATCCTTGACCAGAACATTATATTTCAGCGTATAAATGATATGGCTGCTGTGAATTAAGAAGGAAGGCTGGAAGACAAGGAAGACCGACACACAGACGAAGGGTTGTTTTGTGTGTTTTGTTTTGTTTTTTGAAGCAGATCTTTTAAACTATGTAATCAGAAACAAAACTCCAGAGAAAAAAACAAAATATGTCATTGTAAAGTATGTTGGTGCAGTTCAAAGATACAAATGTGAATACTAAAGCACATATTCCCCAAGGCTCTGTCCTAGGGCAAATCTTGTTCACTCTCTTCATCAATGACCTGGAAGGCGGGGGGCGGGGAGTGACCAGTCTGTTGATCAGATTTGTGAACAATACTAAAATGGGGACAGTGGCCACAATGAGGAGCAAGTACTCCGGATTCAGAAGGATCTGGACAGATTATGGGCAGGGGGCAACAGAATGGCATTCAATGTGGATAAGTGCAAGGTCTTGCACTTGGGGCATAGGAATGGGTGTCATAAGTACAGGTTAGGAGACAAGTGCCTGGAGAGAAATGGATCTAGGGGTACTGGTCAACTGCAGGCTCAACATGAGTCAGCAGAGTGATGCAGCAGTCAAGAGGGCGAACACCATCCTTGGTTGCATAGCCAGAAGAAGCGTCAAGAGAAGTATTACTGCCACTCTATACGACTCTGGTGTGCCTGCAACTGAAGTACTGTGTTCAGTTCTGGGCTCCACGTTTCAGGAAAGATATAACCAGGTTGGAATTGCTGCAGCATAGGGCCACAAGGATGGTGGCCGAATTGCAGGGAAAACTGTATGAGGCTAGACTGAGGGAATTGGTTCTTTTAAACCTGGAGAAGAGGAGACTCCAAAGGGATCTGTTGGCAATATATAGGTATGTGAGGGGATGTCACACAGAGGTGGGTTGAGACCTGTGTTCCCCTACGGAGGAGGGCAAGATGCATTCTAATGGAGCAAAGCTCAGGGAACTGAAGTTCAATTTGGATGCCAGGAAGTACTTCCTGACAGTTAGGACCCCAAGGGTATGGAATGGGCTTCCACAGAAGGTGGTTGAAGCCCCATTGATGAAGGTGTTCAAGGATAGGCTGGACATGCACATGGTAGGCATATCATGTCATTTTATCTGGCCAGGGCGACTTATTTTATATTGTTATTTTTGCATTTTAACTTAATGTTCATATTTTTTAATTTAATGTTATAATTATTTTTTAACTTAATGTTGTAAGCCGCCCCGAATGTTTTAATAAATAACTAAATAAATGAGTGGAGCTGGCTGGAGCTAGGGGTCAGACTAGATGGGCTGGAAGGCTCCTTCTGATTTAATCTGATTCAATATTTCTATGCTTCCATATTCCTAGTTTCTATCGATCTTTGGGATCTTTTGTACATGTACCTATTTCCCTTGATAATGATAATTCCTGATTGATTCATATAGGAAGATAATCATTCTAGACTATTGGGAAAGTTATCAATAGCTGATTTCCTCTAGTATCAGAGGTGATATGTATGTATGTATGTAAAACATTTATATGCCACTTATCTCTATAATGGTATCACTAGGTGGCTAACAATCATATGATTAAAATACAGTATAAGCAATAAAAACCAGTGAACTAGCAATTGACATAAGCATCAAATCCAAAATGAATATAAAAATGAATGAACTATTACAATGAAGTTATGGTGGCATCTATTGGATATTAAAAATATTTTAAAGAATAGGTCTTTGCCTGGCACTCAAAGGAGTACAAGGAAGGCACCAGTCAAATCTCCTTAGGGAGAGCATTCCACAGGTGGGGAGCAGCACCAGCAAAGGCCCTCTTCCTGCTAGTCACCTTTCTTACCTCCCTAAAGGATGGCTCACACAAGAGGGCCCCCTGCTTCAATCTCAAAGGCTGGGTAGGCACATATGGGTGCAGAAGCCTCTTTAGATAACAGGACCAAAGTTGTTTGGGGCTTTATATGTTAAAACAAGCACCATGAATTGGGCCTGAGCTACAATTAATAACCAATGTGATTCTTAATACGCATGTTATATCGGATGCTCTAGCAGTTCCCATCACTAATTAAGTGGTCCAATTCTATACCTGTTGTAAGTAGAAACATAGAAAACAGAGCGAGTCAGAAGGGACCTCCCGGGCCATCTAGTCTGACCTCCGGCACCAGCCGGCTCTTCAAGGGCATCCCAAGGTAGCATCCCTGCTTTACAATAATCTATTCTGGATGTTACCAGTGCATGAGTGACTAATTTCAGGCTCTGCCTGTCCAGGTAGGGGCAAAGTTGGTAAATCTACAGCAGCTGGAGAAAGGCACTCCTGGGCATGGAATTCCAGGGACAAACCTGAGTCCAGGAGCACCCCCAGACTGTGGACCCTATCCCTTAGGGGAGTACAACCCTATCTAGAAGAGGGTAATGCCCCTCCAACCTGTAAGAATACCATTCTACTAATAACTAATACTAACTGAGCCTCAGTTTGTTGACTCTCATCCAGTCTATTATCGAGCTCCCAGTTCCCAGTTCAGGGTGGCAACAAGCTCACCTGGATGAGATGTAAAGGAGTGGTAGAGCTGAGTATCATCCACAAACTGCTGAGACCGCAGACCAAACCTCTGGATGACCTCTCCCAGAGGTTTCATATAGATGTTAAAAAGCATGGGGGATGGTCAGGGCAGAGCAACGGTCCCCCAGCACTATCTTCTGGACTGATTGACAAAGGGGTGCCTCCCAATCCCACCCCAGCTTGCCTGTCTGGAAGAACACCATGGTCAATGGTGTCAAAAGCCGCTGATAGGTCAAGGAGAACCAACATGGTCACACTCTCCCCCTCTCCCTGCAAAAGTCATCATACAGGGCGACCAAGGCCATCTATGTCCCAAACCCAGGCCTAAAGGGATCCAGAGAATCCATATCCTCCAAGAGTGCCTAGAGCTGCTCAGCCACCACCCACTCCAACACTTTGCCCAAGAAAGGGAGATTAGCAATGGGTTGGTAGTTGTCACACATCGCAGAGTCCAGGCCCAGCCTTTTTAGGAGTAGTCTCACAACTTTCTCCATTAATGGAGCAGGAACCACCCCCTCTCTTAATAAGGTGTTAACAGCCTCCTGGACCCAGGGCTGAACGCCCTCCACAGATCTCCCAATCTGTCATGATGGGCAATGGTTGCATGGGCATGTAGTGAATTGGACAGAACCAAGCACCTGGTCCACATCCTCAGGTTGCAATAACCAAACCTCATCCAATAATGTAGCTTCAGATACTGAACAGGATACATTCAGAGATTGCATTGCACAGATGCCAGAGTCAAGCTCTTGACAGACATGGGTGATTTTTCCTGCAAGTTATTGCACAAGTTTTTCATACCAAGCCACTGAAGGCTCCAGGCTCTCATCTGGAGAACTGGATTGTAAGAGGGCCTGGACCACCCGAGATAGCTTAGCTGGACAGCACTGTGAGGAAGCAACAAAGGAGGCAAAGAATCCACACTTTGCCTGGTTCATTGCCACAGAATAGGCTCGATAATGAGCCCTTAAACGTGTTCGATCAGATTTGTTGTGAGACTTTTCCCCCCTGCGCTCCAGCCATCTCCCCTTCTCATAGGTGTTTGCACATCAGTTGATGGGGAAGACAACTGGGAGGCTGCTATCACACTTATGTCCTACTTGTGGGTTTTCCACAGTAATGGCCACTATGTGTAAAGAACGCTGGACAGGATGGACCTTTGGTCTGCTCCAGCATGGCTTCTAATGTAAACCACCATCCTAAAAAGTCACATTAAGCTTTCATTTTCATTGCCAGGAATACATGGACACTGACTGTGAAGAATCAGTAGATGATCAGAAAATATACAATAAATATAACAAAGAATTTTGTGTACTTAATGTTTATTCTGGCTTAGGCTATCAGTCATAATTGGACAGTGTGCAATTACAAATGTTGCTTTAAAAGGCCTATAAAGGGAAAAGCATAACATTTTTTGATGACTTTGGACTTATTATTTTTAATAGACCTCTTTCTAATGCAGGAAAAAGTGGTTTCAGAAGCAATCTGGAACAATATTTAAAGTGTTGGTCTGTATTTGGAATGTCTGGTAAATCCCAGTTCTAGTCCTCACTTGGCCATGAAGTCCTTGGGCCAGTCACTGATTCCCAGTTTAGGATGTGAGTCACCCCATGAAGGTGAATCAGCAAAACTTTTGATCATCTCTCACCAGTCATGTAAATTGCTTAAGTTCACTTGCTCATAGTTCGGTGGTGTTTGTCCTTTGAAAACAATCAGAAGATGTTTGCCATTAGAGACTGTGTTTTACGGGCCATCATTAATTTTAGATATGCAATACTGGAATTTTAAATTCCAGCCAATCTCAAAATTAAATTAGGTACATCAAAGTGCATTTGACAATAAAAGCAAATGCATTATGCATATCCGATATTTGGTTCAACTCTATACATGCTTACTTGAAAGTAACCCTCTTCAAATAGAATGGAATTAATTTCCAAGTAAATGCACATAGGATTGAATTTTTACTATCTTTTTCCTTCAAGGTGTTTATGGTCATGCACATGGCTTTCTTCCCCCATTTTATTCTCACAACAACCCTGTAAGATGGCAAGTAAAAGTAAGTTAGTCAAATTACCTATTAGGCTGGATACTTGATGGTGATATGAGACCTGGGCATTTGTCTAACAGTCTTGTCTCTATGGCACGTGGTAGTTTGCTAGTTGAGAAAAAATGTAGATACAACAACGATGATGATGGCAGTGACATTTATACCTTGCCATTATTCCTCTTCCCAAGGAAAACATGATTCTAAAGATGTGTTATTAGTGAGGAAATCATTTTGCTTCTCCTGAATGTAGTCCATTATTTTTCCATTTAGTCATTCATTTATTCATTTCATTTCATTTTATACTACCCAATAACTGGGGATCTTTGGGCAGTTATTTTCATTTTCACTTTTGTTAAGTGAAAATGAAAAAAAAAATCATGTTAAAAGACAAAAACAACAATTAATTTAAAATAAAAAACCATAAGAAACCACAGCAAATGCAATTGATATGATTTAGCACAGAAGCATAGTTGTGGTAAGAATATAAAAACAAGTTAAAATTTAGAACTTATTAGCTGAAATTGCCATGTTTTGAGTTTTCTTCCAATGATTATTAGTTCCATATATTCTGTCTGTGTTTCGGGATCAGTGATAATTTCATTTCAGTTCTTGCCCCCTTTTAATAAGAATTTACTAAAATTCATAACTTTCTTCATATTTGAGGTAGGAAAGATCCCTTGAGATTTTATGAATGTGAAATAAACAAAATCTGCCAGATTTTTTTCATTCTGCCCAAAGCCTTCAAATACTTAGCTTTTAAAATTCTGGCTTTAAAGTTCTGTCTATTCAACCATTTTAGTTGAATTGGGACTACACTATCCACTTTTCTTTTACAAGTTCCTAATCTTTAATAGTTATATCTCAGGTACATGCAACAAGGTTACTGCATGCAGTGAATAGATGTTACCTATTGGATTTGGACAATATAGATGGGCCAGAATTTCATTTGAGGTAGGCTTTGACAAATATAGACCAAAAATCACCATTGTTAATGCAAAGATATTGAAATTTTAAAAACTGAAATGCACAAGACAATGAACTCGACAGATTTGTCTATTGTAATTATGTCACAAGAAATGTAAATTCACTTTGGGCAAAATTATGAATGCAGCCTCAGGTAATTTTACTGTCTCGGCCATAAACGTCTTATGCAAATATAGGTGTGAGCCTATAATTGCTATTCAACAAATCTGAAGAGCACTAACCAAATTGATTTCTCGGTTCTCAGAGAATCCAAAGTAGTTTCCTATGACTGTTAGCTGTGTGTATGAAATCACTGTAGTGCAGTGCAGTATTCAGTTTAATTCCTTGATGAGAAATAGGGGGTCTGAATAAAGTGCTTGACTGGGTGCTTTTCTCAGTGACCTTCCCATGGGACTAATTCTGTTTTACATATATACATGTGTGCATGTGCCAGTGTGTGCAATCCTGTGCATGTCCTAGAATTCCTATAATGTCTGCCAGAGGAATGCTGGGATTTGAAAGACTTCTTTTTCTATATGGGAAAGGAATGCTATATGTCTAGTCATACCCACTATGCTAGCCATTGTATGAACAGGAAAGCAACCTCATTGCAGCCACTCTGAGAGTACTCAGGTTCTCCAATTCCAAATGTTCTAACTGAACTGAAACGTTTGGAAACCCTTGCTGCGGATTGCTCAACTCTGTAAAAAATAACTATTGCACAGTCAAAACAAATAAGCAAATGAACACGCAAACCATTGGAACCATAGTATGAAGTGTACAGCTAATCATCAAGGGATATCCCCTTCTTGGAGATTTCCAAACTCAGTGAGTTCTTCTCTGGTGTTTAGCAAATTATGCTTTTAATGAATTCTCATCAAGTTTCTAATTATAATATCTTTAGGTTTAATGTTTGTATTTCACATGAAAGACAAACATTATGGGGCTAGTCACAAGAGGCATGAATAATTTCTTCAGAAGCTTATCTAATTAATTACATTCCTCTCTAATGTCTCTAAAATCTGAACTACCATCCTTCTGTTCATTTAAATAAAAGGAAATTCTTAGTATTTAAATGTGTCACTTGGCACAGAGAATCCAATGTCTTCATTGTTTATGTATTTTTTATGGTTCAGATAAAGCAATTGTGCTTGAAATGTTTTAAACTTTTAGTTTGCATGCAGCTGTATCCCCACCCCCAACAAATAGTGCATTATTGTTCCATGTCAAATGCACACATCACTTCAGGGAAGCCAATTCATGACATGAAAGCTGGCTGACTCATGTGACAAATTGTGAATTTTAAGACTGGCTAAATTTATCTGTTACACCCAATTTAGCAAGCTTTCCTAGTCAAATTACTGCATGCACATCACACAAACACGAAGACAAAGCAAGGGTAGGTGGTGGCTAAGTGGTATTTTATTCATTTACTCTTTTCCCTGGAAATAATCAGTATGGAATCAGTTCTGGAATGAAGGACCATCTGCAGTGGTACAGCATATACATCAAAAGTAGAAAATCCTAGGATTGTTCCTGCGCTGAGCAGGGAGTTGGACCCAATGACCTTACTGGTCCTTTCCAACTCTACCATTCTATGATTCTGTGATCTCAGTTGTGGGAGGTCTACTAACAGGATATTAGTGCAATAGAATTCTTCTGCTCACATTCCCTAATAACTACTATTGAGATACATACAGTCTCTGATACCAGCAAGAGTCATAATAAGGAGCCATTGACAACCTTGTTCTCCTGGAATTTCTCCCACCTATTTCAAGATGTTTAAGTTGGTGACCAGTCTGAACTATTGCCAGTCAGAAAGGACAATATGAGGTTAGATGAAGAGATACTCTATCTCAGTAAAAGGTAGCTTCTCATGCTCTGCACCATGGGAGAAAACATTTCACCAAGGTTCAGCGGTAGAGAGCAAATAAAAAGTCTGACCAGTTTTAAAAATTCCTTCTATGAACATGTCATGGTTTCCATGTTACATAATTCCCCATCATTGGAATGGTATCCCAGAGAGGTTTGCCTGGTGCCTACTTTTTTTCTTCCTTTTGGCAGGGGGTGGAAATCTCTTAAAAACATCCATGCATTTAAATAGTTAAAGTGGCAGTTTTAAGAAACTTTTCTTAGATGCTGATGCTTTACCTGTAATTTGACGAACTGTCTTGGAATTATTTACTGTTCATTATTGGTTGTTATTGTGATATTGATATTTTCAGCTTTTACTTATATTTTTAAACTCTGTATACCATCTAGAGATCCTTTCTAGCTGGGGGGCTGTATATATGTGAAATATTTTTTTCAGTTCAGTTCAATTTTGATAATAATTTACCTAAATTAACAAATTTGTAAAAATTCAAGATTTAAAAATGTGTTTTTATTTTAAAATGGAATGTGAAATAACTTGAAACTGACAATATAATCCGTCTATACTCAGGGCTTTGACTGTTAGCACTTAAAAGTCTGAGGTTTGAATCCCTCTCTCTTCAGTTACCTGAGGGTTCAATTAAGGTTGCCTCCTCCTTTTAAAGACAATTTACAGTAATATTTCATCATTCATTAAAAGATTCAGGCAGTTACAACATGTTCTTCTCCAAGCTACATGAGGTACAAGAGGGAGTGTCACACAGAGGTGGGTAGAGACCTGTTTTCCCCTGCAAGAGGGCAGAACACATTCCAATGAAGCAAAGCTCAGGGAACCAAGGTTCAATTTGGATGCCAGGAAGTACTTCCTGACAGTTAGGACCCCAAGGGTATGGAATGGGCTTTCACAGGAAGTGGTTGAGGCCCCATCAGTGAGGGTGTTCAAGGATAGGCTGGACTTGCACATGGTAGGCTGGACATGCACATATCATGAGTGGAACTGGCTAGAGCCGGGGGTCAGACTAGATGGCTCAGGAGACCCCTTCTGTTTCTATATTTCTATGTTTCTAAGCTGTAAATAGCTGGTACTAGCAAGGGAAAATGGGCAAGGATTTCATTTCAGCCTGTTTTGCAAATTTATTTATATTCAGGTCGAAAATGTCTAGAATTTTTGTTTGCCAGTGGGACAGTGGGAGAAACCAATATTAGCAAATGCACTCCTTCCTGTTTCCCCCATACCTAGTTTACATGAGTGGCAAGAGAGTAACACATCCTATCCATTTGCCTGGTACAGTATGTACCATATTTTTAGATACTAAGCAGTTTGCATCAAAGTTGCTTTGTGCATGCTCCACCATGCTGCTGAATACTGAATGGCAGTGCCAGGCTGGACTGCAACCTTCAGAGTATTTATACTCTGAAGTAGACCCATGGCATTTAATGCAGTTCCTAGCTGCTTTCCTTAGATCACGGCTGGGGAAACCTGTGCTCCTTCACATGTTGAAGTACTCAACCAGTCCCAATCCATCCCAACACAATCTGGAGGTCCCTGGTGAATTTAGAACAATTCACGTCCATGTATTTAGGACCACAGGCAGCAATGCAGCATCACTTGTCACTGACTGGGACTATGTTGCTTTCCCAACACACACAGTCCCAAAAATAAGGTAGGAAGAAAAAAGAGTTGCCCTGTCAGCTATATAATAAGATGAAATGGTCAGTTTCAAATGGTGTCATATTATTTTGCCTCAGTTCATTCCATCCTGCTACTGGATCAGTCTGTATTTTTAACATAAAAATCCACGTTAAAATTTCTACATATTTCCTTGCATATTTTGTTTGAACAGAAATACTTAATTGGTCTATGAGCAGTTTATAGCCAGCCATAGCTATTATATGATCCAAAAACCTGATTTCTAGCACGATAAAATCTTAAACTATATCCATAATACAAGGAGCAGCTTTGCTCTGTTATTGCCATGTCTCCAGCAAATTCTTATTTGCCGCAAATCATATTTTGGGAAGGTTGGTCTGCTGTTGCTGATCTTATTGAGGAATCTATCATTTGCCAGATTATAGACTGAAAATAACTGGATTAGGAAGGACAGATACCAAAACTACCAAAACAGTGGAGATTTTGTTTATTTGATTATTTAAAAGGATTACAAACTAGAAAAAAAGAATTAGGTGGTTGTTGGGAATACATCTCATAGAGGAGAAAGGCCTTGCCTCTGAACAGGCATAGGGGCTGGACTATCAATTAAGATATATACAATAAATTGTGGGTATAAATGTGGCATAAAGTCTTTGTTCCATTTATGCAGAAACATTTGGCATTCAAAGTCAGATTTCTAAGAATCTCAGAATATACACTTACATTCTGAATTTGGAATTTTGCTCAGTGTGTTCTGTTTTATGCCAAGCTGAAATAATAGATGTGCAGCTGACTGGCTAATAGAGTAAAATGGCAAAGATAAGAAACAAAATAAATCTTGGTTGTTTGCAGCCTCTTTTTCTCATGCAGAATGCCCTTTATCAATAAAACAATCCTACATCAGGGGGGAAAATACCAATTTAGTCCAAGAAGGTCTTCATCAAGCTAATCTCTAGCAATCACTCAGTGCAATAAGGATTTATTTGCTATCTCTCTTTTGTGAAATACTGCTGATTCTTCTTTATTCCCCCACCCACCCCTTGCTGTTAGATAAAGCTGCCCAATTATCAGAAGTAGAAAAGGAACAGCAAGTTTTCACCGTGGAAGTGTCTGCCTATCTTAGCTCCTTTATGGCATTAGTAGGAAATGAAGTGTCCTTACATTTCTCTCCCTTTTCATACTGTTTTTCTTCTCTTAGGAAACCCCAGTCAAATATCTCGAGTGCCTGTTGCTATCAAAGTTCTCGATGTGAATGACAACGCTCCCGAACTTGCATCAGGGAATGAAGCATATTTGTGTGAAAATGGAAAAACTGGAAAAGTAAATATCTCTGTGTTCTCCACACTCTGATGTTTTCTCTAAAATTTCTTGGTTGCCTGTCCTCTAATGAGAATTATCTCTTTTTCCTCTTTTCAGTATAAAACTGTACATTTGAACTGGCTTATGCTAATGGGCCATCTAGCTCTAGTACATCTTCCTCTGACTGGCAGAAAATCTTTTATTCTCTCCTAGGCTGCCACTCTAAGATCATTTTAGATGGCAAGAATGAGAGTTGAATGTGTAACTTCTGTACAGAAGGTCCATGCTCTGGCACTTAACCGGTAAACCATATTGAGCTGGTGCCATACGTACAAGAAGCCCAGTTGTGCTAGTTCTAAACAGGCATGTATCAGAATTAAATTTTTGCTCATAAAACACATGGTCATGCCTTGTTGAAAGCCCCAAACATGATTGTAAGCTCATATCCACTGAAAATGTTCTCAGTTTTCCAGACATGCGCTCATGTTCAATTTGTACATTTCCAGTAATTTACTAATTTCTCTGTCAACTGAATCAGAACAATTTTAGACTGTGGCTGAAAGTTGTGCAAATGAGGACACTTGTGTAAATTGGAGAAATTTGTGCAAATCTCATGTTTGACCATTGCTTCATTTTCACAGTTTTCTCTTTCTTTCTGAGTAAACAGTGATCACAAGTGTAAGCAGCAATCAGGCATGAGAACAGTAGTGAGATGATATTTGGATAATCCCAATCATCTGGAACTTCACTTGTTCTCCCGTCTTTGGGTTTAGATCAATACAGGGACTATTAACATTGCACCTCACCCACAGCAGCCAAATGTCTGATTTAACTATGTATTTTGGCAACATGTTGGATTACACATTCTTAACTAGAAGATTGTGATCAGTGCTACTGTTTGTGGTAGGGCAGGATAAAGAAGGTGGAGGGTAAAACAGGTGTGGTTCACATCTAAGGACAGGAGCACTGTTAGAGAGGACAGTTTTATATCATATGGGATAATGACCAGGTTCTATCTGGTGTCTGAAGCCACATTCTATAATGTTTCCAATTTGGGGCTGAGTTTAATGATACATCAGAACCTAATCTCCTAGGAAGCAATACAGTACAAATGAAACAGAATCACTTTTATTATATGGCTTGTGAGGACACAGAGTGACAGAAATCCATAATTTTGTAGCTTCCTAATTTATTTCTGGGTAGTGACATTTTAATTTAAATAAACAGTAGCTGACAGCATGACACTAGAGTTGTTAATCCAGTATTCTTGTGCCTCATGGGTGTTTGGCAGAAAATTCACCATTTATCAAAGCAGCTTACCTGATAATAGAGTTAGAATTTGCTTCTTATTGTGAGCCAATTCAAGAACCTATGTGTGCAAGATTTGATTACTGCAAAAATCCATGTTTTCACTCCCAGCAGTCATCTCCTCAGTGCTCTTCCCTAGTTACTTCATTGTGTACAACATTTCAAAATAAAATAAAAACCCCATAGTGTAGAGTCTATTGATTCATTGAAGAATAAGATTGGTGAAATGAGTTTCCTAGAAAGTGGTCAGGGCTGATGTTAGAGGCCAGAAATTTGCCCAAATGTTTGCAGGAGTGTTTCCTGCTATCTCCTGAAACTGCTGGACTTGTTTTCCCTTCCCCTTGCTTTTACTGTTTGGCCATCTCTCTCCTCTAAACAAACGAACAGTAGCAGAAGAAGGAAGAACAACAACGTTCACTCAGCCAGTCTTATCCCACTTGTCAGCCATGTAGATAAAGTCCAGGGGAAGAGGAAAAGTTAAGGTACAGTACTGAAATTGATGAAATGATAAAGTAATGGTGGTTCCACTTAGAAAGAGCATCCACTGGGGCCATTTCGTCCAAGAGCTCCTTAAGTGCATACTACAGTGATCCTAAAACACAGATTCTACCATAAATCTTAACCTATTTAATTCCAGACAAGTTCCAGAATCATGAGGACAGCTTTTCAGGCCAGAAGCCGTTAAAATAAGCAGTAGACTGGGAGGTTCCACAAACAACACAGATAAGCTCATTGACATGCTTAGAGAGAAACTGTCTGGCCTCCTTTCTTCTCCCAGTTTGACAGCTGAATTCCAATCTGGAAGGAGTATTGGAAGAGTAGGATTCTTTCTGTGCATGGGATCCTATGGTTATGGCCAAACATGGAATGGGAGACCACATTCCATGTGTATGTGTGTGTGTCTGGGGGAAAGTGGATGCGGTGAAAGACAATAGCTCAATAATTAATTGCCCAAAAAAGGCAACCTGTATAAAATGAAATCAGCAATCAAAAATTCCTTCCAAACTAAAGCAACAGTCAAAATTGTATGGGAGGTGTCCAGAATGTTGTCCAGTCCATCTTTGTTGGATGAGTTTCAATTGTTGCAGCCTGAGGACATGGACAAGGTGCTTGGACTTGTCTGGCCTGCAACTTGCTTACTCAACCCTTGCCTTTCTTGGCTGCTGATCAGTATGCTGATGACACCCAACTCTACCTCTCTTTTACATAGAATCCAGGTGAGGCAGTGGAGGCCCCGAACCTGTGCCTAGCTGGGGTGATGGGCTGGATGAGGGTCAATAAATTGAAGCTTAATCCAGACATGACGAAGGTAGGCAGTTTAGCCTCCTGGGTAGGTGTTTCTAACCCTGCTCTGGATGGAGTTGCACTCCCCCTAAAGGACAGGGTGCACATTTTGGGGGTGCTCCTTGACCCAGAGCTGTCCCTGGAATCCCAGGTGGCAGTGGTGGTAAGGAGTGCTTTCCTTCAGCTTTGGCTGATCTATCAACTGCTCCCCTATCTGGATGGGCAGTGCCTGGCAGTGGTGACCCATGCCCTGGTAACCTCCCAATTGGACTACTATAACATGCTGTACGTGGGGCTGCCCTTGAAGATGGTCCAGATACTTCAACTGGTCCAGAATAGAGCTGCCAGGTTGTTAACAGGGACCGGCAGGTATAAAGACATAACGTCAGTCCCTTTCTACCTACACTGGCTTCCAGTTGAAGCCCAGGCCCAATTTAAGGTGCTGGTGATGATCTATAAAGCCTAAATGGCTTAGGACCTGGTTACCTGAAGGAGCATCTCCTTCCTTATGTGCCTGCCCATCCCTTAAGATCTGGGGCAGACACCCTTCTCCAGGTGCACTCCCTGAAGGAGATTAGGAGGGTGGCTCACCAGAGAAGGGCCTTCTCTGCAGTGGCACCCCAATTGTGGAATTCATTCCCCAGAGAGGTTCCCCTGGTGCCATCACTTTATTTTTTTCAGTACCAGGCCAAAACCTTCTTATTTTCCCAATGTTTTAAGACCTGACTGTTTTAATTGGGGTTTTATTACTGACTAAATTTTAGGATGCTTAAAAAAACCCAAACATTTTGTATCGTTAATCCGTCCTGAGACTTCAGTAATGGGACGGTCTACAAAAGTTTTAAATAAATGAATGATTGAAAAAGATATCCTTGTTTTCCCTTGTTTTTAAATGTTAGCATGATGGAGTTCCCACATTACAATACTGAGATCACTATATTTCAATAATTGGCAGCAAGGAGAGGGTAGATTTTGTCAGATTCAGTTTGTCAGACAGGTCTGAGAAGTAAAACTATCTGCTTCACAATAGTTGATTCTGCCTTCTTCTGCATTTCCACTGCCATTTGTTCTCTTTCTATCATTTCATCTGTTTTCTTTTTAACAACATCGACACCAAGGATATTAGCCACCTTGGGTCACATTGCAGTCTACATCTTGATCACTGCTAATTAGTTAGAAAGTAATGCTGTCATTTAAAAAAAGCAATGGGAGGACAGAGGACTTTTAGCCCAGAGTGCTATGAGGTAGCAAGGAACTCAATGTCATACGCAGATTTAGATTAACAACCCTGCACAGAAATAACCAACCAAGTCTCCTCCAGTCTAGATCCAAATTCTCCTGCTTCTTTCAAATTAAATCGTCATCATCTGTCATGAAGAAAGTACACGGTTGTTTTCTCCTATCTGAATACATTTACACATTTGCAGGTTAACTTACAGCTAAGTTAAACTGAGTTTGAATCACCTTAAGGAAGCTGATTACATCTCAACCTCTTAGAAAACCCTATTTGCAGTCTGTAAATATACTGGGTGAACCACCTAATATAGTTCATTTCTCCACGTGTTCTATTTTGGGTCCTGATATAATTGAAAGAGGCAACCACAGCTGCTGGTGACATGACAGAATGCATTAAAAACTGTTGATGTATAACATTGCTAGATGAATTCTTCTTGCTTTTCTTCTGTATCCATAACAGCAGAATACTAAACTAAGATCTGCTGAAAAAGCATGCCATTTTGTGTTTGGCATTCTTTATGCATTTTTGCAGATTTGGAAAGACCAGTTTTTAACTCTTGCTTGTGCCCTTCCCTTGTTTCTACCCAATAAGAAAATGTGATTTTTAACATTAACAAATTACCAGTTTAGGAAGAAAATGCCTACACTGAAATTCAATATTCTTTGTACAGGTTGCAAATAACTCCAAACCCAGAGAATCCATCAAATTAATCTGGAACTAATTTAGTGGTACGGTGGGAGGGCGTTTGACTTTTCATAATTTGATTCCATCTGCACAAATTCAAATTTATGTTTTCCTGATTCAGCTATTTGCAACATTACTAATTATATTTACTCCTGATTTGTTTGATTGTATTTAACCATGTATGTGAATCCAACAGTTTGATCCCTCACATCAGTTTCTTTGCATTCATTTACTGAGACATTTTATTCATTTCATCTTTACCCCACAGTTCAACCCAGCTGGCCTATAAGTTATCTTATAAATAATAAGACTTACAGCCTTGCGTTTATTCAGAAATAAATCCTGTTGGATTTTTCCATGCATGCTCCTAAGTAATTGGATGGTTAAAATATACCTGATTAGCAAAAACATACTGTTGAATGACGGAGTATTGAATCTTGTCAGTGTCTATAGAATATAAGTGAAGGCAAGCAAGCATACTACCAAAGTATTAGATTCTGTCCACTTACATCCACACACATGCACTGACAGCATGGAGGTTAGCATAAAATGTGCATTTGCTGTTTCATATATATTGATGCAAATTCAGAAGAAATGCTACCATGATTGAAACAGAAATACCACGCGTACTGTATTTCTTCAGTGGAGAAAGCTATGAAAAGATGAGCCATGTGCAACTCCAGTCACTCTGCTGCTCCTCCCTTTTAACTGGGTACAGACAGAACACTCCTTCAGATAGAGAAAGTCTTCAGAAAGAGGACTGGCCTCTGACTGCTCTTCAAATAGATGAGTCTCCTCCGTAGGATCCAGGACCATCCTAGCAGACCTACTCTCCTGGATTAGGTTATCAGAAAGAGCACCCCCAAGTTTCAGACACTCACAACTTGCTCATTTCCCCACCTCGCTTTTCCAAAAGGGAGGAAATGAAAGTGATGAACTGTTATCCCAGGCAGCATAGACATGGAAGTGGTGGGGCAGCCTCCTTCCTCAGGTTCTGATGAAAGAGATATGGCCAGTAATTCTGAACTATTAAGCAGCAATCAATGCCATTTTTTTAAATCCCATTTAAAACAGTTTCTACAGCAAAAACTAGCCCTATTTTATAAAACACAACAAACTTAAGCAAGCAAGAAAAAACCTTTACTTAACTGAGGAAGCTCTCAAGGAAACTTTACAAGTTTTGCACATTTCACAAAGGGGTAGTTTTTCTAACCACCAGTACAACTTCCAATAAGGCTCTTCTCACACCGTGCTTAAATGAGAGTTAAGATTTAAGGAGACATTATAGTATTTCTTCTACATGCAGATTGTATCATAAGGGAGTACCATAAGTGGGAATGGGAATAAGTGGTGTTGGAACTCAGTGAGGCCCTCTGAGGTGCTTGCTGCTCAGCTCATCTCTTTCTAATTGCCAAATGTAGTGCCAATCCCCCTCCTTTCCAAATAAGAAAAGTGTTTTGGACAGGCTGCAGTATGAAAATGCATTCATTTTCATGGAAAGTAGGAAGGAACATACATTTTTGGAAGGGTACTTTCAAATGCACACACAGATTCTGGAAATTGTGAATATTTTGCTCATGCCTTAAGGGTTAAAATGAGACACATGTGTAATGTGCAAACAAGAACGTGCTTTTCATTCATCCCTGGCTGAAAACAGAGGAATCCCTTCCTACATGCATGCTTCCCTGCAAACTCAGTATCTGGGAATGAATTTTACAAGTCTCATGTTTAAAAAGTATCCTTGAAATTCAACTGCTAAAAATGGTTTACTCATATTTCAAATACAATTGAGATTACCCTTCTCCCCATCCATGCATGCATGGAATTTTGCTTGGAATTTTGAGCCAGCTCTCCACAGACATTGTAGATCATGTAGCTCCACAATCTCAGGGATTCTCTGTGCTGGTTTATTTTGTCTTTAATGATTTGTCTATCATTGCCTTTGGTTTTCCTAATTTATTCCTGTGCTCCTTTCTGAATATAATACATTTACCAAGAGGAGCCAAACGAGCAATGAAGGATTAACAAGAAATAAAAGAATTTACTTTAAATGGAGGTGAATCGGCTTGCTGCTTTAACTGGCAAATAAACACTCTTGAGTATATTTACTTATTAGGTGTTAAAGCTTGCTTCTTGAAACTGCAAGTTGACAAGCTTATTGGCAGTTCAATTTACTTTTGGAAAAAGCTTAAACTTGCCTTGAAGCTAAATGGAAAATGTTCCCCGAATGTCCAGAATGAAGGTGGGATGAAAAGCCAAGGCCACTTTCACAGGTCCATTTGTCTCCAGTGAAAGCAACTGTGTGTGGTGTGGTGTGGTGTGGTGGTGGTGGTGGGAGATTTCCGCTGCTTTCAGGTGAGGACAACTTTTCTGATTGCCATGTTCCTGATATATCTTTGTCTGAGGGCATCATTTCCTTGGGCATCCTAAATGCTATCAGCCTGGGGGCTGCAGGGAGAATGGCTTTTTTTAAATGTCCCAATCCAGAAAAACCCTTGGCTACCTCACAGAGTTAAGTATGTGCAAAGTAGTGATGAATGAGAATTTTGCATTTGCTTACTTCCATGTGAGCGTACCCCATTTGATGCTCTAAACATGAGCACAAGAATATGTCTGCCAAAGGACATTTTAAATTGTCAAACATATTCTTGCAGTTCATTTCATCCCCAGTTCCTAGTTTAGTTCCCAGTCCAATTTCCACAAAATTTCCCCTTTAGTCTAAGAAAATTGCATGACTTCGCACACATTGCATGAAATTTGCACACATTTGTGTTTATCTCTCATTCTGTAACTGCTCAATTTGCACAACTTTCTTGTTTGCACATAGTGTGCAGTGATCACAGACACAGGTGGTAATTGGTTAATTGGGCAGGAGATAAGTAGTAATATGATGTTCAGAGAATCCTGGTAATTTTGAATATCATTAATTTACCCTAATGCAAAGCATCAAATTAGGTTACCTCTCATAATTTTAGTATTACACCCCTGAAATATTTGGGTCATGTGAAACACCTAATAGATTTAGCCATCAACAAGCTCAGGTGCTGAGGAAATAATCAGAGGTTAATAGCATTATACTTTTCCAATAATTATTTTTAATTTGATAGTTGTATCCAAAGGCTCCTCTGAAAAAAGAAGTCTTCTTCTATTACAAGAAATCCTTTCTATTTCTTTTATAAAATTTTATACAACTAACAAAAACAATACAAGAAGAACAATAAACATAATTAAACATTACTAATAGGCAAAATGAAACAATACAGCAATGCCAGTGCTACCTTCATCAGAACCAACAAATCAACTCACTTAATGCAATATCATTTATTCATTCTGGTTGCCCCACTTCCCTTCCAGAACTACTTTGGCTCTTGTGGTGGTTCACGCCCCTTTCCTTTTATTAAAACATATTCAGTAAATGGTTTCCAAATATTTTCAAAAATATTTTTCCTTATCAAACCTTTTTTCATTTAATATCACCAGTTAACTTATCATTTAATAGCTATATTCTGGACTTCTTTATACCAGTCAACTATTTGATATTCACCCTTTATTTTCCAGTTCCTTGCTATTATTAATCTTACTGCTGTTAATAAATTTATACTTAATTCTTTAGTATTTTGTCCCATCTGTTCTCTAAATAATGACAGTAATGCTAGTCCAGGGTCAGCTTCAGTGTTTAAATTCAATATTTTACTAATTTCTTTAAAAACCATTTTCCAAACCTTTATATATTTATACTCTCACCAAATAAGGAAATATGTATCCACTTCCCGAGCACATCTTCAACAAATGTTGGAATATTCATTATTCATATAATTCAATTTAATAAGTACCAATTTAATTAAGTACCATTTCCAAACCAATTTAATTAGTTTACAAGAGATTTCCAAATCTCTTTAATTCTTATAGACATAAATTTTAAAATTTGCATATTATTCCATTCTTCAGTATTAATGTTTCTTTTTAAATCTATTTCCCAAGACTCTTTAAGAGGATCATATCGATTGTCCCCTTCTAGTAATATATTGTACATTTTACTTATCATTCCTCTCATCAACATACTATCTTATTTTTCTTTCTGTAAAATTATATCTTGAAATTTAGTATATTCTCAATATTTCCTATTTTCTTCAACCAGTCTTTAGTCCAATAATCTAATTGAAGTATATTATACCAATTTACTTTACCCTGTCCAACTATTGCTTGTATTGCACTTCATTTTGTAACCTAATAGCATATTTACTCTTCAGTACTTTCCTCAAACTACTCCTCAGATTCTCTGGGAATATTTCTAATGCCGTAATTGGATATAACACCAAAACTGATGGGATAATATATCCCCATATTTATTCCAAATTCTGACCATATTCTTAAAAAATGGGTTCCTAACATTTTGATAATGTTTTTGTTCTCTTGTTGAAGAAAATTGTTTAATGAGGATTCCTCTAAATCTTGGTATTATAATTTATAATAGTATAATTATAATAATTATTCTACCAGATATACTACATTATTATAAACTACATAATAATTATTATAAACTATATAATAATGTACTATAATATCTGGTATAGGCATCATTTGATTAGCTACATAATAAAATTTCACTTCGGGAATACCTAAACCCCCTGTTTTCTGGGGCATATACCATCTTTTTACATTAATCCTTATTTTTTTTTTATCCCCATTACAAACATTATTCGTCATGTTTTGCCATTCTTTAAAGTATTTCTCTGTTAACTTAATTGTCAATGACACAAGCTTAATCAATTAATTAATCTTAGGTGAATTAATCTTAAGTAATTAATCTTAGGTAAAATCTTCATTTTAAATGCTACTATTCTACCAAACTATGAAAAACCAATCTTTCTAAATTCATTCATTTTCTCTTTCATTTCATATTTTAACTTATCAAAATTACTTTCTTTTAAACATTGCATTTTTGTAATAATTACATCTTAATAATTTTACATATCTTCTAACTTGCTCTTAACCTCATCCTTTTTCATTTTATTACAATTAAATAACATCATCTTTGATTTGTCCCAATTTACTTTTAAACCTGCTATTTTTCCAAATTCTTTTGAATGTATTTTTATCCGATCCATAACTTTAAATGGATCTTTTATTGTTAATAATATATCATTATAAATAATCTAATCTTAATTTTATACTCAAATCCTATACCTTTTATTGAATTATCATTCCTAATTCTATTTGCTAGCAGTTCTATAATCAAAGCAAGCAATATCGGGGAGAGAGAGAGCAACCCTGTCTAGTAATTCAGCCTAGGGATATTTGGTCCATTATATCAACATTTACTGTTGCAAAATGTCTTGAGTATAATTGATTTATTATAATTCTAAACCATGGACCAAATACCATTAATTCTATTAATATCTTTATTATTGACCATTCCACACAGTCAAAAGCTTTGAAAATATCTAATGCCTTTATACCAGTTTTTAAATATCAGTTGTATATATATTCAATTATATTTAATGCTCTTCTAGTCAAATCTGCCATCTGCCTGAGTATTAAAAAACCACTTTGATTCACCTTAACATTGTTGCCAATAAAACCTTGAAAAAATATTTGCCTCTTTGCAAAAATTGCTGTAAAAATTTTCACATCTTAGTTAATCAAGGATATAGGTCTATAGGCTCCAGGATCAGTCAAAACTTTCTATAAGCTGATGGGAATACTGAACATTTCTGTCAGTTTCTCTACAATTTGTTTAAAAATTAATACAGAAAACCATCTTAGATTGTTTTCTCCAAATGTGCTTTGCTATTTTACCTGAATGACACTGTGGCTGGCTTCAGACAAGCCATGGTGGGTTTTACTACTATTGCTCTGTCATACTTTCTGAACTTATTCATGGTATGTCACCTTGGTAAGTTTTGTCTTTAGAAAACAAGATAAGAAAGAACACTTTGTTCTGTGGTTTCTACATAACATCATGGCTTCTTGTGTTGTCTGAACCAAAGAGCATGGTTTTCATGGGCTTAATATACAGCTGCCATAGAGTCTTCTGAAAAGACTGACAACTGCAGGAGTAGCTTCATTGAGCCTCTAAGTGTGGGCTGATAAGGAAGAAGCAGGTGACATAGGCAGGGAATGATATGCATTGGGATTCAATTTCAGGTGCAGTGACTATTAGCAACAGTGGGAGGACTTAGCAGTAAGGATAGGAACCATGATAAAGTAGAAACCAGCTGAATGTCTGTCAGAAAGGTAACAGGAAAAGTGCAGGATTGCTAATTCTGTTGTGTGAATGCAGCCTATGCTTGAAGGACAATAAAAACTGGCGGGAAGGTGGCAAAGGTGCTTCCACGACCTGCTCACATACACAAAAAGGACTGATGCTGTTGCCATATTAAATGGTAAGCCCCACCCCCAAGACACTGCTGGGAAATCTCTTTTCCATTTTTTTCTGCTAAAAAAACAGTGGGAAAAAAAAAACCACATTTCTTGGATAAATATCAAGAAGCAGGAAAGGTCACTTTAATAATGTTGTTCCTACTTCCAGTTTCTGACTTATGTGCTTAAGAATGTAAAGCTTCTTCTGGGTTTATAATTCTTTCTTTGACCAGTCTCTCAAGTTTATTTGGTACAGTTATGATGGCACATTGTATTTAGAAGACAAAAGTGTGGCAGGAAGGGAAGTGCCAGAGGAATGCAAAAAAACAGTATTTCCTTCTGAACTGACAAATGCAGTTATACTTTTTGCCAAATGCCTCAAGCAGCACTGTGCAATCCCTTTCCTTTTGTGCCTGAGCATTGGTTTGAGGACTTAGTCCATACAGAGCCACAAACAACTTTATATCTTCAAACAATGAAGTTGTCCAAGATCCCTTCCTCATGAAAAGACGTCTCTTTTGTTAACAGTAGATTGGGTTGTGTTTTTGTTTTTGTTGTTGTTGTTGTGGCTATTGCTGTTGTTGTTTCTATGCAAAGGTAGAAGGTTATCACCTGCCTAGTTTTATTAGGACCTAAGAAGATTACATATTTCTTCTTCCTCTTCTTACATTTTTCCTCTGCTGCATCTTCCAACAGATTCATTCATATTGATCCAAACAAACAAAATCACTAGTCAACAAGCATGCACTGATGGAAAGAAAGATGCATCAGCATTCATTTACAGATAATGAAAGGCCAGAGTGACATATTGAATAGAGGCCTCATGCAAGCCTGTAGCACTGACATCTCTGAACAGCTGCTGGGGACTCAGCATTATAGTAAGGCCAAGTGGTGGTGACACCTTGTATTGGTTGTCCCTGTCTTCAAATCTCCTCTGTACTCTTGAGAGTTCTTGGACTCTTGATCTTGTGAAGAAGCAGCTGGCAACCCACCCTTTAAAAATCCCCACAGTGCTACAGAATGGCAGTTTCTCAAAGCATTTGTGGATACTTAAAGTGCTGGGCAGCTCACAGCCACCTGCCACTGAATGTGTTTCTGCAAGTCCCCACTGAACATGGCATGGATACACTGCTGTTGGAAGGTGGGGATGGGGGATCTGAAGCGTGGACTCAAATCCTTGCTCTGCATTCATTTATGGTGATTCTGAGACTGTAACTTTTTTCCAAAAAGAGATAACGGGGGCAAGGTTGTGACAATAAGGTGGGGCTATATCCCCATATTCCACACATACTCAAGAAAGGCATGGTACCGATGCCTAGGTTTTATCATAACAGAAAGAAAGGAAAAAGAAAAAAAGGCAAGGTCTAAATGTGGTATTGAAAAAAAAAAATGTGTGGAATGAGTCCAGTCCCTTTTCAAAAGCAAAATAAAGCAATTTTAGTTAAGCAATTCTATAGTACGAAAACTGTCTTCACTGCCTTCTTAATGCTACAGAGCAAATAAACCGGCATTTAGAGGAAGATAGCCAAGATAGAAACCACCTATTGTGAGGAGAAATGGAAAAAGCTGGGTATGTTTACTTTGGGGGAGAAACATGATACCTCCTTGAAATATCTGACGGCCTGTCATGGAAGGATCTTAATAGTTTGGACCGTTTAGCCATAACTTATTAAAATGCAATTCAGCAGAGATCAATGTAAAGTCCTCAGTTTATGCATGAAAAATCAACAGCCCCAGAATAGGATGAGGGAACAGGATCTGGCAAGTGTACAACTGAAAAGGGTCTAAGTGTTTTAGTGTATCATAAACTAAACACAAACCAGAAGCATGATGGAGGTGGTAAAATAAGCTAATGCAGCATGAGGCCATATAAACGGGAGCATAGTGTCCATATGCTTCTCCTTATGCTTGTGGGGTGCTTCTGAGCAATAATATTTACACTTTTTACAGACAGGTTTAGAAACAATTGGTAGAAACTGTAGGGAAGCAGATTTAAGCCAAATATTAGAGGCTTCCTAATGGAGATATGTTTGACGAAGGAATAGACTGCCTTTGGAGGTGATGCCTTCTGTTTCACTGGACTTGTTGGGGAGGAGGCTGGAAAGCTAATCTGTCAGAGAAGCTCCAGCACATCAAGCAGGAGGCTGGAATAGATGACCTCCAAGGTCTTTTCCAAGTTTAAAAGTCTCTGGTTCTATGCTACTGTAAAATGAATAGGACATTATGCTCTTTTTAAAATTAAAATACTGAAAATACTATTTCAGTCCCCCTGCCCATTTCTGTGTGTCTGTGTGTCTGTGTGTATACAACTGTTTGCTCTTTTCCTACCTCCATTAGGTTTTCAGAATGGGAACTGTTAATACTACCTTTAATCAAGTGACTTTATTTCTAACTTTTAGAAAAATTAAAGCAATGTACAACTAACTGAAATACAAAAAGATTTTTCCTCTTCAAACACTGTTTTCCAGACAACTAATTATATTATTATTATGTAGATTTTCTAGGCCAGTTGTTGCATGCATATTGCAAAGCAATATATTTTGGCAACTTTTACAATGACAGGTCATTCATGAGCGCCCCTCTCCCTTTAATTTTCTTATGTTGTATTCTCTAAGCAAGAAAGAGCCAAGGAGTTACTTTAGTAGCAGCGCTTCATTAAGGTCTCACTCAGCATCAAGGGGGAGGGAGAAATGTTAGAATAGCAGGAACAGGGCAGTGAAAAGCTGCTTGGCCTTTACCAGAGCTCACAAAACAGAAATAGTTTCTGACCCTTTTCTCTCATTCTTTTTTTTTTTCCACACACAAATTAGGACTTTCTCATTGTATGCATTGCATGTACTCCAGGGTGTGTGAGATGAAAGCTGCTATGAAAGCATGAACTTTTAATGTCTTGACTTGAATATGAGAAAAAAAACCTGACATTTTCTCAACATTATTTTATATGCCTTCCCACATCCTAATGAAGGAGAAAGGGTGGATGATGGTGGTGGTAGGAGCAATTTAATAAGCAAAGTTGGATGTGAGAATGAGTGAAAATTACAGCATCTAATCTATGTTCAGTGGAAGTCCACAGTAGATCAGAGTAGATACCTGGAAGGGATGTTCAATAACTCTCCCTCTGCACAATTTTGTGGTTTTTGCATAGTGTGTTTTTCCATTTGAGCAATCTGCCTGTGGACAAATCTAGTGAAAATGCCTTATCTCCCATTTCTCTACTCAAAAAGGGTGAACATTTTTTTCACAGGTCTAGAAATAGAACAATAAAATCAATCAGCAAAAGGAGAGCCTACCGTAAGAAAGTAAAAATAAAATGCAATTTAATTGTGGGTTTCGTAGCCACAGTGTTTGGTAAAAGCTATTGGCTAGATGGCTGTAAAGCAAGACTAGACAAATATATAATAAGTGGATCTATGGATTGGCTCACATTCGTGATGATCATGTGCAGAGATCTAGTGAGGGATTGAACAAGCCTTCTTTTTATTCCTATGATGAGGGAAGGGAAATGCTGCTTGAGGCCAAACACAACAGGGTCTGCCCGACCCCTTTTCTGAACATCCATCACCATTTTCACGGCCTTCCTTCATCTGCTCATGCTTAGTTTATCAGCCT
This sequence comes from Varanus komodoensis, assembly GCF_004798865.1. Taxonomy (NCBI): domain Eukaryota; kingdom Metazoa; phylum Chordata; class Lepidosauria; order Squamata; family Varanidae; genus Varanus; species Varanus komodoensis. Next base: position 2,793,656 of record NW_025335701.1, read on the forward strand.
GACTTTAGACAGAAGGGGAAGAAGCAACAGCAGAGGGGGCTACAATTGCTGCATGGAGAACAATGGGGGCTGTATGCCTCATGCAGCATCCCAGCAGGAATAGAATGTGCCTCATTTTCCCCAGGGCTAATGGGGCAGTAGCAAAGGAGATGGTAGCAGGTTTTTTGGCTGAGAGTGTTTTGTGTACACCTGCTTGGATACCCATTATGAAGCATTTTTACTGTAGGATGTTTCTTGCAAGATCACAGTATCCTGAAGATACAGCACATTTAGAAGGAAGAAAAGAAGGGATGGAGGGAGGGAGAACTGGAATCTGAATGTTTTCTGAAATACTTCCTTGCAAAACTTGCATTTAATCTGTACATCCCTGCTACATGGATTGCACATGCTAAGCTGGTCTGCAGACAAGCAGGTATTATCCTAATAGTTCCTCTTTGTGGGCTGGTGAAAAGCCAGCACCTTACTCCAAGCAGATCATTGGGTGTGTTGAACCAATATTATCTCATCCTGACTGAAAAGAGCATTCAAATTATGGGAAAAGATGGAGGGAACCCTTCTGGATAAATTTCGCAAATCCCACCTACATGGCACTCCTCCATGTTCAAGCCAATTTATTTCCCTTCCCATTCCATAGCATTGTAAAAACAGTAGCTAAGGTCTTGATCTTTTCATGAACTAGTAAAAACAAATATACGAGTAGGACCAAAAGTCCACGTAATGCAAGAGGTACAGCCTGTGATATTTCTGTTCAAAGAAAAACTGTGTACGAGATAAGCAGAGTAAGTATTCATGACAGTGGTAATTGGTGAGAAGACAGATTCTCATCTCTTCTAGCTAATTTAACACCTTTCAAGGATGGGATGGGAGTTAATAAACAATAGAGCTAATAGCAACTACCTGCATGACACAATGGCTTCTGCTGAATATCTGAGAAGCCATACTTACGTAGTGATCAATATCCTAATTTGGCACATGTTATAGTTAAAATTACACAATTTAATCTGCAAATTTGAACACAGTTGCAGAAAAGTAAGTACAATTGAGATCAACAGGAGTTATTTTGAAGGAAATTAGGAAATTAATACGAATTAGGACTGGGCTTCAGCACTCTCATTCAGCTCATAGGGAAATTAAGCATAATCTTCTGTCTCACTTGAAATGGAAGGATATAGAATTGCTCAACATTGTCTAAATAATTGTGTCAACATTGTGGTGCTTCATTTCCCCTTGTTATGTTTTTTGGAGCATTCCATCTGACTGAAAGTCATAGGGTTATGCCTAGGATATCAATAGGATACCAGAAGAACAGTCAGGCTTGATCTTATAACTTGAAGAGAAACTTCAATTGTAGGAATCAGAAGATGGAGAGCCTCCCTACCTGCAGCTTCTCCACAGCATGATCAAATTTGATTGTGTGTTGATTTGTATTTATATCTCACCTTTTTCTTTGAAAAGCTCAAACTAGCTTACATAATCCCCCTCCTCTCCATCTTCAATTTATTGATTCAAAATAGTGTACAAAAATTTTAAAAATTATAAGACTATGCAATTATTAATGTGTGTTTATGGTTGCTAAAGAATCTTTTGTACTACAAACCATTAGACAAGCAAATGAATGTTGAAATGCTATTTTGCAATGAAATATTGGACTTAGTTGAATTTGGGTTCCATTGAAATCAGAGGGACAAGTTAGCAATAACTTACAAAAACTGTTCATCAACTACATTAATTAAATTAATTTGGATCCAGCCTAATCAATTTCCTGACTCATACTATTTTAAAACATAAAGCTCTTCCTTTCCATACCTATTCTGATCAAAGTACCTATGTAATATTTCAGATTTCTGTAACCATTGTTTCACCTATTTTAGATCATTCATACTATGAGAGCCATTGACAAAGATGATCCTAAAAGTGGACACTATTTTGTTTACAATCTTCCACCTGAAATGGCCAACAATCCCAATTTTACAATCGAGAAAAACCAAGGTAAATATCACATGGTGGAATCTTGTGTGATTATTTCTCTTTCATTGCTTTGTGTTGCTTGTTTTGCTAATATCTGTTTCTCTTCACTAATGAGAATTTGGTTTTAATCTTCATGGCTGTGTAATTGTATCTTCTCAAAGTATCGGGTATTGATGTAAAATACAAGAAGTTAGGCTAGACTAAATTAAGATACAGCAATTAGTTCACAAAGTCATATATAATCTTTCAAGAGATACTTATCTTCTCATAGATGTTTTGCTAATTTTGAAGTGTTGGTGATATCTAGTGTAAAATACGGTATAGATTATTCGTTCGTAAAGAAATGCTGACTTCATATATAACCAGGGGTGCATAGACTCTTGCATTCTGATCTGTTGCTTGCTCACAGGATTTTTTTTTTGTTCTGATAAATTGTCTCCTTTTTCTGATGTGTAGTTTTTAACTGTGTTGTAAATTTTAGTGCAGTCTAGGACAGTTGTTTTATTGTCCTAAGCTGCCTTGGGAAAGTTTGTGCAAGGGTTGGGCCAAACCCTATTGGATTCTGTTCCTCCAAGCATTCATAGGGTTCCCCTTGTACTTGGCCTGGTCTTCCAAAGTAAGCCAAGTCATGAGGAAGACTGTGAACACTTGTCAGTCACCAGTTTGGCAACCATCAGACTTCTTCTGCAGCAGCTGCAGCAGCACAAAAGGCAGCTGCAACTGGCATGGAAGGGGGATGTTCCTTGAGCTGTGGTCATGGTGGGCTGCTTTCCTGGTAAGTTGCATCTACTCAATAGTGGCTGCTACTGGCAAACATGGGGATTGCTACTAGGAGTTGTAGGAAGCTACATTCCTGGTCAGCACATCATAACCAGCCTTATTTGGCATCAGTTCCAAACCTCAAATAGTGACCCACATGCGGTGTGAGTGAGACACTGCTTGCACAGAGCGTGGGGCTCAGTTCCTCACAAGTGCTCCTCGAAATCTTGCCCGGAACTCAGACGACGGAGAGCTGCAAAGTGAACCAGAGTCCAGGGAACTGAGCCCAGGCAATCTCATGGATTACCACCTCCACATGGATTCCTTAGCTCATGCCCTGAAAGGCAATCACAAATTGTAAATATACTTCTATTTCTAATTCTCCAAAAAGGCCTTTTGCAGTATATTCTTTGCGTATGGCAGAAGCCAGGTCCTCTTCTCAATCTCCAAAATGTTGCTATGTCCAAGATCTTGTGAAGGAAGGCACGGTGATGGTGAGTCTGCTTACATACGTACAGCAGCAACAATACAATGCAAGCACACAGCTTTTAAAAAAGGTTTGTGGAGCACACATGTACTACCATCACTGCTAAAAGTGAGCCTTACCCCTAAAAAATTGCTGGAGAATCTTCCCTTCTAGAAGAAATATCACAGAACATTAATACTGATACAACTGAACATCCACATTGCTTTTGTCTGGCGTTTCATCAGTGCAGTGGCAAAGCCAGCTTCAGGAATCATCATTATGGGGAAATCTCATGCCCCAGTGGAATTAGTTCATTCCAGTCCTTGGATCTATTGTTCTGCCTTCTTGTTGCTGCCTGTACTTGCCCTCTCTGAAGAAATGAACCATAAGAGGAGTGAGTAGAAGGATAAGGAATTTCTGTATGATTTGTCCTCTTTCTCTAGGAAATGAAACAAAGTGGACCTAGAGGGAGATGCACACTGCTGGTGAAAAGGGGGAGGTGTTCCCCCCGACACCACCATGCTTAGAATCATAGAACCATAGAATAGTAGAGTTGGAAGGGCCATGAAGGCCATGGAGTCCAGCCCCCTGCTGTTGCAGACACCATGTTACACCATCCCACTCAGATGGCTGTCAAATTTCTTGTTGAATGCCTCCAGTGTGGGAGAGCCCATCACCTCTCTAGGCAGCTGGTTCCACTGTTGTTTTGCTCTGATAGTGAGGAAGCTCTTCCTGATGTCCAGCTTGAATCTAGGTTGTCGCAACTTGAATTGATTATTCCTACACTCTGGCATCAGCAAATTGAGATCTTGACCTTCCTCTTTGTGACAGTCCTTAAGGTACTTATAGAGGGATATCATTTCCACCCTCAGTCTTCTCTTTTCAAGGCTGAACATGCCCAGTTCTCCCAGTCTCTCCTCATAGGGCAGGGTTTCCAAACCTTGGATCATTTTTGTTGCCCTCTGCTGGACCCCTTCTAATTTTTCTACATCTTTCTGAAATCTTGGTGCCCAGAACTGGACACAATATTCCATGCAAGCTCTGACTAGTGAGAAGTATAGAGGAATTACTGCTTCTCTTGATTTGGAACTAATACGTCTGTTGATGCATCCCAAAATAGCATTTGCCCTTTTGGCGGCTGCATCACATTGTTGGCTCATGTTTAGCCTATGTCCACAATTACTCCAAGGTCTTTTTCTTCTTCCACAATGTTTAGCCTATTGTTCACAATTTACTAATGCCTCATCAAACTCTGGAATCAAACCTGAGCATCAGTAATGTAGGGGTGGCAAGAAAAAAAAAAAAAAAACCAGACAATATTTAGACATTTTAGAAAGGATGCAGCAGATCAACTCCATTTCAAAAACAATACACGCTAGGGTTTTGTGAGCATTCCTGTGTTTCAGAGACAGAGTGCTTCTATCAGAAGGCTCCATGAAACTCCAGAGAGGAGCTTGTCACAAGCCAGTTTTGGCAAAGAGAAATTACTGTCAAGCATATACTAAAAACAAGGGTGAGAATGTTGTTAGGTCAGCAAACTTTGAAGAACAACTTAGTTTAGCAAAGTTTTTTTGAAAAGGAAAGGGCACACTTTAATCCTGTCAGACTCTAGAATTGTCCTTTCATTCATACTGATGAAGGAAGAAGACAAATTTGAATTCCTTTTACTGTCACTGGGTAATAGAATTTACCCTGGCTTTGTTTTCTGCTGCACAGATGTACTTGAAGGTCATATAGTGAATGATCAGTAAATAGTCAGTGTCTTGAAAGATTATTTTCTGAATGTGTGGATTGTCACATAGGGGCTGTTCATTGAGTTGATTGCTACAGTGACTGGCTTAAGCTGTGCATATTACTCATCACATATGTGCTGATGGATAGGCAAGCTGCAGCATTTCCGCTTTGCTTCCTGAGTTCCATTTCAGGTTTCACAGGGTGGGGAAGGTTTAACACTTTCAATATTAAAATGGGCTTCTCTGGGACAAGGTGGTTGCAGGACTTGCGTCCACCACAGGGCCCTGAGACCTTGCCTATTTTTTGTTTGTCACTACATTTGATTGTCAGTGTTCCACATGATTCTTGCTTGACTGTACGTTTAGGCAACTACAACAAAATGAAGTGTACATGTCTAGGACGGGGGTATTCATTCAGTACATATGAAAAAGGATTTTAGTACATGTGATAAAGTTGCAAAAAAGAAAGCAGAGGTAATATGGTTTTAGGTGGCCTTAATGGAACCAGTGTTTCCAAATGGCAGGACATAACCATTGCACTTAATTCTGCACTATTCAGAACTCATTTGGATCACTCACTAATTTCTGGATACTGCACTTTAAGATGGATATAGATAAAGTGGAAGTGGTTCCTAGGAGGGCAACCAGGATGATCATGGAAAGCAAGCGCTGCTTAGATTTGGGTTTTTAGCTTGGTGAAAAGAACCCTATAGTCACCCATGAGTGAGTAAGCACTTTTTTCTCTGTTTCCCCAGGGAAGATTACAAAATCTAATGAGCCTAGATTAGAAGATGCTAGATATGAGAGAGGTAAGAAGCAAGGGGAGAGGTACACGAAAACGGTGCATAGCAAGTGTGCAGAACCTTGGCCTCAGGAGCAAAATCTGCCACTCACAGCGTCCTAATCTGAGCCTACAGGAATCACCAGGAAGTTATGCCTCTTTTCTCCATGTTCAACACTTTTCTGGCTTTTGCACAACTTTCCCCCTATTCTAAAATGTTAAACTATCTATACCTCTCAAGGCTAAGTTACTGGGAATGGAAGCCTTAAACAAAACTTGCTGATCTCTTTGGTAGTTTGGTTCTACCTTTTTGTCTTTGTACCATCTACCACTAGATTCCAGGTCCTGGATTATAATAAAGGGTGAGAATATGGCAGGACACTCTAAATAATTGTCCTTTGAGAAATGCTCATCAATAGCACCTTCTCAAACTGGATGAAGGTAGCTAGTAGGGTCCTGGGCCCAGTGCTCTTCAACATCTTTATTAATATTCCAGATGAGGGAAGTACAAGGGAAGACAATCAGGTTTGCATACTATACAAAACTGGGTAGAATAGCAAACACCTTAGACAACAGAATGGAGGCCCAGGGAGAGCTTGATAAACTTGAATGCTGGGCTGAAAGCAACAGAATGAGATTCAATACAGACTAGTGCCAAGCATTCCACATAGGAAAAAGAAATCAAATTCATTGATACAAGATAAGGAATACATGGCTCAACAGAACTGGAAAAAACCAAGAAGACCACAGAGTAATTGCAGACAATAGTTAAAGAGGTAGATTTCGGTTGAGCAATAAGACAACTGTGTTGATGATAAGATAACAGAAGCAATGACCTAGAGAGATGGATAAGCTCACATATTTGTTAAGCAGATGTGGGAACAGTAATCCAATAGCAATGTTCTAGCTTTGGATCTCCTCTATCAAACAAGGCTTGGGTTAAGTAGCCTATGATTTTTTTGCTTCCATGCTTCTAGGTTCTACTCTAAGCAGTGAAATACCACATCCAAGTAAAAGGCTAGAATCAGTAAGCTTTCATGACCAAACTTACAAGCCTGTTTGCATTTATTTTGAGCTTAGCTAATAGTCTGTAGTACTCATTAACTTTCTCCATCCAGTCTGTTACTCATCTGAGACTTCCTCTGGTTCCATCCTCTAAAGTCACTTGCAGAAAGGCATAGGAACTCAGACCTGTATAGCAGTTTGTATCCTCAAATATGTGCAATGCTATTTTTGTGTGACTAATTGCACTACATTAGGGAAGTAACCTTTTTCTTAAGAGAGCAATGTCAAAGCCTGTTTACAGAATTGTGTGCATGTGTTTCGAATAACCTTTACGTATCTAGTAGGTTTCACTGTGTACACCTTCAAGGCTATCCCATCTGTGAAATCTGCACTTCCTGGGTTATAATCACTATTAATTTTATTCAACTGTGAATTTTAAACAAAACAAGCTCACTTCCTCCCCCTGTCCCCGCCAACCATAGGAAATAACATTACAAATGCTAACTGTCAAATTTATAGCATGTATTTCTCAGGACTGGTTTGCACATGCCTGCCAATAATTTTGTTTGCCAGCACTTGATGAGCAGCAGATGCACATGGGAACAGATCTGATCAAAAAGTATTGTTCCTCAGGTGATGCAAGGTCGTATGGCAGTTATCTGATTTGGGATGAATGCTCCCTGAAGGAATGATGAATAGCCTTTAGAGTTGTAGAGAGTGTGGCTTTTGTACAGAAGTGCAGATGGTTGCTCTTCTAAGGATAAAAATTGCAGGGGTGGCAAACATACTACAATCAGTGGATGGGAGAGGAAGATCAAACCTGCTGATCTTGGAATAGAAAGTACTTGGGGTCACGTTTTAATGTTGGCTTATACAATAGTGTACATTCCAGACCAAAATTCAGTTAATATTTGAAACTTGCACTTTGCTGAATTTATCAATGCTTTTTTTTTTAAATCAAAAGTGCCTAAATTAGTGGGAGGAATGCAAACAAGTCTAACTGTGTTCATGAATATGATGATGAAATCATTTACTTTGGGGATAAATTACTTGCGAAAATGTGCATATCTCTCTCACACACACACACACATTAATGCATTCAGTGGGAGAAATGGATACAAACGTTTTTCATACTTTTGTGGTAAAAAGTTTCAACCAGATTAAGACTGGGGGTGGGGGGATGAGAAACTGCAAGAAATGAAACTTATCACATTCACGCTTCCTCTCTGTATCAACAGGTTCTTTCAAACAATCTATAGACATATGGAGGCCTTAGTATAATTTCTACCCAACATATAGGAAACATGGCTCTGTTGAGGCATGTATTCCTTAATCAGGATAAATTTCCTCATTGTCAGAGCAATACAACAATGGAACCAGCTGCCTAGAGAGGTGGTGGGCTCTCCCACACGAGAGACATTCAGAAAGAAACTGGGCAGTCATCTGAGTGGGATGGTGTGTCTTGGTGTCCTGCAGCAGCAGGGGGCTGGACCTGATGGCCTTCATGGCCCCTTCCAACTCTACTATTCTATGGTTCTATGATTCTAAGCATGGTGGTGTCGGGGGGAACACCTCCCCCTTTTCGCCAGCAGTGTGCATCTCCCTCTAGGTCCACTTTGTTTCACTTCCTAGAGAAAGAGGACAAAACATACAGAAATTCCTTATCCTTCTACTCACTCCTCTTATGGTTCATTTCTGCAGAGAGGGCAGGTATGAGCAAGGGATTGGACCCGGTGGCCTTCCTGTCCCCTTGTAACTCTACTATTCTATGATTCTGCAATTCTATGGATAGGGCCACTTGTGTGGACTTTGTTTAGGAGACAAAGTAATTCGAATGGGTGAAACCAAACACAGCAGCCCCACTGCCTTAAATCGGCATACCCTGCTTTCACCTGCACCCACATTTTGTCTGCCTTAGAAAAGTAACATAAAAGCTATACTGGATTAGATCAAGAGCTCATCTAGCCTGGAATTCTGTTCACACAATGGGCAGCCAGCTTCCCACAGAAAACACACTACCTAGAAGCAAAACAAAAGCCAGAATATGGGTTGCTCCAAGAAACTATATTTTCAAAATGCAAAGCAAAGCATGCAATAATGCAAATAAATGTTTGCTTTTGGTTAGTCTGGTATCAAGGAAGCTGTCATAGCTACTTTATACCAGGTGAGCCCTGCTGTAGCTACACTACCTGGTACATGTCTTTTCCAGGTCCTCAGAAGGAGGACTTTCCCCACCAAACTTTTCAACTGTTATTAAACTGCTGATTCCAGGAACTGGACCCAGGACTCCTGCATGAAAATCACGTTCTCTGCCACTGGGGTGTGGTTCCTTCTTGTTTGGTCCTGTACGACTCTGATTTCTCCCTCTCACCCTTCCTTCCTTTGTTATTACACCAATCACTAATTAAATAAATCTTAGCCAATTAATTGCATGTCTCATCAAAAAATTAGTAAGAAAGATCAGATTAATTTGTAGAAGTGTAAAACAAAGATTTCTGGGTGCAAAAGAATGCATTTACCCTAGATTTCTCCAATGCACTTTCCCAGCAGTTACCAATGTAAGAGAGAACCGTGGAACCAGATCCTTTTGCCATTGGAAAACAGAATGCCTATTCAAATGTTCATGCTTTCCATAGCTTTGTTTCAAGGGATTTTATGTCAGTACCAAGACACAGCCAGCAGGCAAATCCAGCTGGAACACTAAGACTGGCATGCTGGAAAAGGAAGGAGGTATTTGCAAGATGCTAGTGGGGCAAAGTCAAGTTGCAGTCTGAATATTAATAGAGGCTGACATCAGGGACAAGTAAGACAAAGCACAGGCACAATCCGAAACATGCTGAAGCAGAATATCAGCAAGTCAAAGCAAGGTCAGAGACAAGAGCACAGTCCAGAAGCACACCAAGGTTGGATATTTATAAAGGCAGAGGGGTGAGCAACACGGCAAGGTCAAGAAAAATAAAGACCAGGTACCTGGCAAGGTGTGATCAGCCTCAAGCCAAGGCTAAAGGCAGCAGTTAAGGCACAGTCAAGAGCAAGGTAAGGAATACACCATGCCACCATGAAGACCTACAATGCTGGGGCAAAACTAAGCAGTGCAGGGACGTCTTTTTAGTGCCTTCCAGGGCTTCCAGCTGTGTTGAATAATTGACTGTACAGGATTGATCCTGGCGCTGCACATCCTTGCAGGTCAACTGTCCTGCTCTTCAGCATCTTGCCATCAGAGGGAGCTATGTCAGATCTCTGGCTCCTGTATCAGGTCTTTGGATTTATATTAGCATGATAATTTATATGTTTTAAAGTGCTGTTATTCACTTAACTTATTACATTCCTAATTAACACAAAAAGGCCCAGTGTCATTGGTAGGGAGGGTTGGACCCATGACTCAGGAGGACATCCACTGATAACTAACAGCTTCTGTTAAATACCTGGTTTGAACTGGACTTTGCCCAGTTCACAACTCCAAATCCAAATGGGAGGATGGGTTTTGGAGAAAGCTTGTTCATTCATAAACTTGGATTTTCATAAAGTGTGCTTTAGAACAATGTGTGCTTTCCCACACATTGTTCTAAAGTCTCTCCCAAAAGTCCCACAAGTCTCTCCCAAAAGATACACAAAGCTATTGCAGGGGATGGGGAGTGTGCCTTTGAGGCTGTACTTTCCAAAAATGTGTGCTCAAATATACATTTTCACCATTCAAATGAAAAGAAAAACAGATTGCAATTTAATAAATGCATGGAGCTCAGAGAACTTTATTTGAGACAGAGTCAGTACCCTAGAAAAAGAAGACCTGTTTGCTGAATTTTATCAAAATATTCCCCATCCCTTTTCTTTCTTTGTTCCTGGCAGTCACTGCCCCCCCCCCACACACACACACACACTGCCCTGGAATGACAATAAGTCTGGGGCATTGGAGGGGATGCAAAATCCATCCCTAGTGACAGTCAAAGAAGACAGAACACCTTGATGGGCAGTGGTCTGATTCAATATAAAGTAGCTACACACCTTTTTATCTATCATAGCATTCTATTCCACTGTTTACTATTGTTTTCAGTATTGCAGAGAAAAGTACCTTAGCATTCACATTGCTACTTTTCTTTTGTACTCTTTAGCTATATGCAGTCAGCACACCTCCTGGTCCAGCGGTTTGCTTTGTGCTGAAGCAACACTTGTGCTGAGGAATAGCCTTCTTTTGCTGCTCTCAATCAGTCGGTCTCTTTGTCATCATTTGACAGTTTCCTTCTGTATATTTGGAGGGTTCCCTTTCTCAAATATAGACATCTGAAAGATAGCAGGTACCTTTCTTGTTAGCTGAATGCACCCTCTTTTTTCTCCCACTAGGTACATTGGTTACCTACTGACATCAGGGATAAAGTGCTTTAACAAGCTCATTAAAACACTTGACACACACTTGGTATGAACATGGAGTCGATATTCAGAGCAAGTACAGCTTTATGGTCCTGGCATGAGTGGGAACAATCCCACACATATATATATATAAAGATGTGGTGAAACATTCTGGGCTGGGTGCTCCTAGTACCAGCTGATATTTCCTTTTGTGCAATGGACTGGTCTATACATGCCTTACTACCTAGCCCCAGTGAAGGTCAGCATTATCAGCTGGCATCCTAAAGTGGCAGTCAGTTCCCCACCAGGGTCTACTGCTGATAACGGTTCTGATCCAACACTTCTCCACACAGCTCCCCACGCCAGCATTCTGAGCAATCTAGAGACTCTGGATTTAGATATCCTGTGTTTTTCCATCAGCCCACCAAACTACCATTACTCTGGTGCATTGTGGGAAATTGACAGAGTAGGCAGGCACCTGCCAGGACTGGCATTGGGGAGGACCAGCTCCAGCCTCCCTTTTTTCTTACCTCTAGACCTGGAGCTGCCCTGGTACTGGAGAGCAGTCACAAGCGCTCCAAGAAAGCACTGGATGCCAGTTTTCCAAGCCTGTGCATACAGATTTGGGGGATGGGAGTCTGACAAACCACCCCCTTCCTTTCTTGAGGCCTCCTTTCCCCACTTGAAAGTCAGAAACCCAGATATTGCACCTGTTTTTGTGAGGCCTGGGTCTTCTCCTTGGTGTCCCAGTGAAATCCAGCAGATGTGCACTCTCAGTGGCAATTTAAAAGATTGTCCACATAGTGTAGTAAAACAGCATTAGGGTCTCTAGCCCTTTCTGATAAGTCCTTAGCCAGTGCTCGAGAGAAAGGTGGGTGAATGACCCCCACCATCCTGGCATTCTAATTTGAAGGCAAAAAGTACTGGTTCCCTAGGGAGCACTCCAGGGGCCCCACAACCAGGCAGGTGGCCTGATGCCCTGAGGCCAACCCTTACAGTCAAGGATCCCTGTTGTGTTGTCCCCATTGGTACAGTCTCAACCAAGCAGGCTGCCTTAGTATTCACCAAGAAATCCGTGTCCTCATCTCCCACCCTAATTCTCACCCGGGGCTCTGTGGATGACGTGGAACTCTCCCTGTGAGTTCCTCTTGTTCCCCCAGAGTCTCCAAAGCAGCAACAATGGTCGAGGCTTTGTTCTGGGGGCATTCCCTTTTCCAGTGTCCCTCCTGTTTGCACATTACCCACTGATTCTTTCCTAACCTATGAAACTCCAGTCTTGGATCACTGGCACGACAACCTTGCACTGCTCCCTGCCTTTCCGCATTCTGACTTCCGTGCCACCTTCACTGCCACTGCCATCAGATCCACTTATGGCCTTCTTTCTGTATCTTTCCCTTTTAGCTATGCATCCTCTTAGCTGTTTCCAAAAGCTGCGTGGGAGGGAACTCTCACCCTCAACATTCTCAAGGAGTTGTATGCAATGTGCACAGCCACCCAAGTGCTTGGGGAATAAAACTTGATTGAGCAAAACACAATCAGAAAGGAGTGGAGGGATCTTAAAAAGGCATACACACAGATGCACACACACACACAAAAAAGAAGAGGAAAGTGGATAGTGGCATTGATTACAAACTGAGAGTTTAAATACCAAATCCAAGCCTTTTGACCACCCCAGACCTCAAACAATGAGACTGGCTGGTCCATGGCTCATAACAAACAGAATACTTAGCAAGGCTTTCTCGAGAGTAGCTAACAAAAGCACAGATGGGCAGATAATGATTAAGTCAAGATATACATCATCTTTCACAATTTCGATTACTTCACTGTTTATTTATTTATTTAAAACATTTCTATGCCGCCCCCATCGCAACAAAGCCTCGGGGTGGCTCACAAACTGAACTTCAATTTGTGTAATTCAGGTCCTTTTATGCAGGTCCAGGTTGCCACGGTGCCTAACGAATCTGAACTGCTCCTCCCTATACCACTGCTTCATCCAAGCATTGAGGCTGCTATTTATGCATTGGTCTGTTAGAACAAATTTCTTAGAAGAAATGTGCCCCATGAAACCGACACGTTAACAGCTCCATCATTTGTATTGCATGTCACCAGATCTGTGTTTGAAATATGGATGTGTGAAACTTGCTTGGAGCTTTGCATGTCTGAATGGACATGCAAATGGAATGTTAATGGACAGAAACTGGGACCTGGCTTAGTTATTCACAACACCCATTGTTGGCAGGTTGCATCTATCTGCTTGACCATCCCCTCTGTGAAATCATTAGTGTCATCAAATGCTTTTGGCCTTCTTACTCTGAGGATTCGGGGTTTTTTTGTTTTTGTTTTTGTTTTTTTGGAATCTAAGGACAACCCAAAGCTGCATAAATACTTTATTTTTGCTAGATTTGTATTCGTATTCTGCTTGCATTTCTAAACCCTCAAAAACAAACTAAAACCACAACAGTTCTTAATAATGCATTAACATATATAAAATTGAACCAAATAATACTTTGTCCTCATTGATTAAATCATGAAAATGTTGATTTTAAAAAATCATTTCAAATTGGTGCATTTTCCAAAAATTAGCAGTTTTTTCTGATGTGATTACAAGTTTAGGAATTTGTGACTATTTTACTTTACTTGAGCAAATGCATTCCCATTCCTACTCTCAGTTGTGAACACGTTTGGATGATTTGCAAGTTGAAACAAAATGCTCATATATTCCCACTACCTGTTTGTGGAGCCCCTTGGCCTAATAGGCAACATTGCTTTGCATCTGTCTAGAATCTGTTGGTTCCATCTCCCTTGCCCCATCTTTTTTTTCATCCATAAACAGTTGCTCTTCACAAAAGAGCAACGGTCTCCATAGAATGGTTAACCGTTCTGTCTGACACTGATCCTATAGGCATAATTTTTTATACAGCACATAAAGAGAAAATATGACTTATACCAAGATGTATGTCTAAATCCCCTTAACACACAAATGTGTTCACACACATTTATCATAGTCTGTTCTTTTCAGCTAGAACCCACTATCTCACTCCTCTCCAGTACCCTGGATAATGGGATCCAGACAGACACATTGCACCAAAAGTCAGAGGTAATGCTTCAAGAATTGAACAGGCCATCAAGTCTGCAGGAAGATATCTGTTTGTCCTCTTTTAGGCCTTTAGGAAAAGTTGGACAACCACATGTTGAGGATTACATGAGCAGAGCCGGCTGGAGCTGAGGGTCAGAATAGATGGCCCAGCAGGCCCCTTCTGACTCTCTTTTTTTCTATGTTTCTATCTTAAAGATACTTGAGGAATGCAGGAGAAAAAAAAAGAGTTAATGCCCAGAAGAACCCTGCAGCCATTGTTCCCTTATACTACTAGAAAGTATTTAGAAAGACATATCTAAGACCCAAAAAGTTATGAGAAGCTGACTATATTACATTCACATCCTCCTGGATATCTCTTGGGCAAAGGTAAATTCCTTTCTCTAATCCATAAAAAATCCTGTAAGAGGTATCGTGGAAAAGCCTACTCCTCCTGAACTGTTCTAGTGCAATCTTCTCCCTTTCTATTTACAATCTAACTTTCAAGGGGAACAAAAACAACATAAAACACTTACATTAGACCCATGTGTTTGATTTAATATTAACATATAAAGATTAGCTAAACAGCACAGCAGAAAAGATATAAAAAGAAAACAGAAATAAGCAACCTTAAGACCAAAGAGCTGTAATTGGTATGGCTCAAAATAATGTAAAGCAGAGCTTGTGTGTGACAGTACTGGAGCGTGTCAATAAAAGTACCAAGGTAAGTGAACAGACAGATGGAATGGCTCCTCTGTGGATGGATACAGAGGACTGAATGTAGGGCCCTTTGCATGCGAAGTATCTGCTCTATACGTTGAGGCACATAGCCCCTCCCAAGGCATATATAAAAACCTGCATGATTATCTGTGAACCAGTCTTATATGGAGTCAGATCACTGGCCCATGTACTCAGTACTAGCTTTTTAATTTCCAGAGTCTCCAGTGAAGTGCCTCTTTTCTCAGCTTCACTACATTTTATTTTATTTATTTATTTGTTTGTTTGTTTACTTACTTTCCAGAAGCTGGCAAGGATTGTACCTGGAGTCTTATTTGTTCAAAGCAAGCACCCTACCTCTGAGCTCTGTCACCTCCCCAATTTGCTACATTAAGGGTACAATCTTGTGCATCCATGGCCAGACAGAAAAATATCTTACAATTCCTAGCATTCCCCAGTCAGCCAAGCTGGTACAAGCTGGTAGGAGCTGAATGGTATTTTTTCTAAGTATACATAGGATTGTGCTTTAATTCTCTAAAGCACTGTGAACAAACATAATATTTCCACTCTAATCTGAGGAATAAAGTTTGGGAAGCATGAAATGATGGATAATTTCAGGGAAATCCCTGTTAAGTTTATCAATATGCACTAGCTGCAATGGCTGTTCAAATTATGCTTTCCTCACCAGTGGCTCACCAGTGCTCATGCTTTGGCAAGAGCTGATACTGGCTGCCATTTTTCTTTGGCAGAATGCCCCACACATGGAGCCATTTAAGAATTTGGGTGGGGAACATTAGCAGTCATGTATACCAATGTGTGGACCACAACACTGTCACCACCCATGACAAGTGAATCCCTGAGTTAAATGATAAAATGCACCCTTGCCAGCCTCTGCAAATGCAGTAGTGAGTTATTATTATGGGAGTGTTCCCCATCCCTTAACGTATTACTGAAAAGGTGCAAGTGTATGAATATAGGTATTCATATGAATGAAGGAAGCCTATTTGATGAACTTCAGCAAATTTGATGAACTTCAGCATTACATTGTTGGTCCACTGAGGTACTATGTTAAGGATGAGACGTATGGATCACAGTCTGCTACTATAGCTAGCAATGCATGAGGATTATGTTCTTGTTAGAAAATCATGCCCCATTGCAACCCTGAACTTGAATAGAAGCAGGGATCCAATTCTCAGGCAATTTCCCCCTTTCCCACATTTATATTTGCATCCTACAGTATTAATGTTGTTATGAGCCATCGAGTTGTATCCAACATATGGCAACACTATGAATGAAAGAAAGCCCCGCAAAAGGCCCTCTCCCTGATAACCCTGCTCAGCTCTTGCACATTCAAGGATGTGGTTTCCTTCATAAGGTCAATCCATCTCACATTTAGTCTTCCTTTTCTTCTGCCTTCGACTTTCTCTAGCAAGATTGTCTTCTCCAGAGATGTGCCCAAGTCTGATCGCTTCAGCTTTGTTGTTTTTGCATCCAAGTTTCAAGTTTTGGCTTGACTTGATCTAGGACCGACTTGTTTATCTTTCTCTCAGTCCAGGGTACCAGCAAAGCTCACCTCCAGCACTATGTATGGGACATATCACCTTTTTTTCTGTCACTTTTCTTCACTTCCAGCTTTCCCACCCATACATGGCACTCAGGAATACAAAAGCACAGATATACATTTTTCAAATACATTTGGGGGGAAAAAGTGCATTTGCACCAAACTCTCTCTCCACTAACCAAATCAGCATTGTCATGCTTTAGTCTACGAGGGGAAATTATGTGGTTTTAAAAATGCACAATTATCAATGTCTGTATCACTGTGTCCTTTTAAATCCCAAATCTTCAGGAGTGTTCAGATTTAGATTTGGTCCACATTGAAGGAGATCTGCTTAATTCATACATCTGTGAAATGTATTCTAATTAGTCCACTTTGATTCTGAATTTGGGATTTTGCTCTATCTAATACATGCTCTCCTTCCCCCCGCCCCATGTGTGTGTGTGTGTGTGTGTGTGTGTGTGATGTAGCTAGACATATGTTCTGGCTCTGGGGTATTGACCTAAGTCACTACACTAGCCAAAATATGCATTAAATTCACCAGTACTTGCCTAAGTAGACATTTCTTTTTCTTGCTGCCCATTGGAATTCAATACATGGATCCTCCTGAAAATAGTGCATAATAGAAATTCTGCAAAGCAGGAAAATATTCTTCTGCTACCACAGTTATCCAAATTCATGAGTGGGGCTTATAATATGAAACCATTTCAATACCTGCCTGCGATACTTAACTTTTAGCTGTTTTTTTTTAAAACCCTTTCTTCATAGTGAAATTCTCTGACAAATGATTTAAGGTGCAATTTGGTGCATATTTGAAAAGGAAAAGAAGTCCTACAGCTCCCAGCATTCCTTGACCAGTTGCTGGGGAGCAGCAGCTGCTGCAGGACTTTTTTCCTGTCTGACTGTTCATTAATCCCTTGCTTTTATCCAGATATGTCTTTTCAGACTTGATGGTAGAAAGAAATGCCAAGGAAGTTTATTTATTTATTTAATTTATTTATTAAAACATTTTTATGCCGCCCCATTCGCCGAAGCCTCGGGGCGGCTTACAAACAATAAATAAAGGCAATTATAAAATAAATTACAACACATATAAACATTAAAAATCCAAAAAATACAATATAAAATAAGCCGCCCTGGCCAGATAAGATCAAATAATATTAACAGTTAAAACGCCGCTTAAATAAAAAGGTCTTCGCCTGGCGCCGAAAAGCAAATAACGACGGCGCCAGGCAGACCTCTCTAGGGAGCGCATTCCATAACTTAGGCGCCACCACTGAGAAAGCCCTCCTCCGAGTAGCCACCCTCCTAATTTCTCTCACGGGGGGCTCCCGGAGAAGGGCCTCTCCCACTGATCTCAAGGGGCGGCTGGGCATATATGGATGTAAGTGCTCCTTCAGGTAACCAGGACCCAAGCCGTTTAGGGCTTTATAGGTCATTACCAACACCTCGAATTGGGCCCGGACTTCAATGGGAAGCCAGTGAAGCTGACGGAGAACTGGAGTCATGTGACCATAACGCCCAGTCCCCGTCAGCAGCCTGGCAGCTCTATTTTGAACCAACTGAAGTATCCGGACCGTCTTCAAGGGTAGCCCCACGTAGAGCGCGTTACAGAAGTCAAGGCGGGAAGTCACCAGTGCATGTGTCACTGTTGCCAGGCAGTCGTACTCCAGGTAGGGGCGCAGCTGATGAATCAGCCGAAGCTGGAGGAAAGCGCTCCTCGCCGCTGCTGTTACCTGAGCTTCCAGTGAAAGCTCCGGGTTGAGGAGCACTCCCAGGCTGCGGACCTTGTTCCTAGGAGGGAGTGCAACCCCGTTCAGGGCAAGGTTCAATTCACCCTCTCCGAAGCCCGATCCGCCAACCAACAGGACCTCCGTCTTGTCCGGATTGAGCTTCAGTTTATTGGCCCTCATCCAGCCCATTACCTCAGCCAGGCAGCGGTTCAGTACAGCCACTGACTCACCTGGATTGGTGGAAAATGAGAGGTAGAGCTGGGTATCATCAGCGTACTGATGATTCCGCAGCCCACACCTCCTGATGACCTCTCCCAGCGGTTTCATGTAGATGTTAAACAGCAAAGGGGACAAAATGGACCCCTGCGGTACTCCATGGCATAGCTGCCATGGCGCAGAGCCATAGTCCCCCAGCACCACCTTCTGGAACCGGCCGTTGAGATAGGAGCGGAATCAGTGCAAAGCAGTGCCTCCGACCCCCAATCCCGCAAGCCTATCCAGAAGGATACCATGGTCGATGGTATCGAAAGCTGCTGAGAGGTCCAGGAGAACCAACAGGGATGCACTCCCCCTGTCCTTCTCCCTGCACAGGTCATCGTACAGGGCGACCAAGCAGATTCAGTACCATACCCGGGTCTGAAGCCGGACTGAAATGGGTCCAGATAATCAGTTTCATCCAAGAGTGCTTGGAGTTGTCCCGCCACCACCTGCTCTAACACCTTGCCCAGAAACGGGACGTTGGCCACTGGTCTATAATTAGTGGCCATCTCTGGATCCAGTGACGCCTTCTTCAGGACCGGTCGGACTACCGCCTCCTTTAAAGGGGTAGGCACCCGACCCTCCCTCAGAGAAGCGTTAACCACTTCCAAGATCCAGATCCCAATCCCGTGCTTGGAATTCTTTATTAGCCAAGACGGGCAAGGGTCCAATAGGCAAGTGGTGGGACGTACTTGTCCAAGCACCTTGTCCACATCATCGGGCCGCAATAACTGAAATTCATCCAATAATTTTGGACCAGACGGCAGCATTGGCGTCTCCCCAGAAACCTCTGAATCAATAGTGGAATCCAGCTCGTGACGAATCTGAGTGATTTTCTCCCTGAAATGCCTGGCAAAGTCATCACAGCGGGCCTTTGAGGGTGTAACCAGGTCTTCTTTCCGGCCTGGATTAACCAGGCCATGCACCACTCGAAAAAGCTCCACTGGACGGCATTGTGAGGAGGCAATGGAAGCGGAAAAAAACTTCTTTTTCGCCGCCCTCACCGCCACAGCATAGGCCCGATAGTGGGCTCTCAAGTGTGTTCGATCGGATTCATCTCGTGATTTCCTCCACCTATGCTCTAGCCGTCTCCCAACCTGCTTCATCGCCCTCAATTCAGGAGTGTACCAAGGGGAAGAGCGGGCTCTGCCTGGTGGGAGAGGACGCTTAGGAGCGATCGTGTCAACAGCCCTGGTCATCTCCCCATTCCATAGTTCGACCAGAGCCTCGACAGGAGCACCCGACTTGTCAGCCGGAAACTCCCCCAGGGCCTTCAGGAATCCTTCCGGATCCATCCGGCTCCGGGGGCGGACCCACACAATCGGGTCCGCACCCTTACAGAGGGAGAGGTCGCTCTCGAGCACAAACCTCACCAGAAAGTGATCTGACCATGACAGGGGAGTCAAGCATAAATTTCTCACCCTCAGACCACCCTCCTCCTGCCCCGTCGAGAAAACCAGGTCCAGAGTGTGTCCCTGTTCATGGGTCGGGCCGGTGACATGTTGAGACAGCCCCATGGCCGCCATGGAGGCCATGAAGTCCTGAGCCGCCCCGGGCAGATCAGTCACGGCATGGAGATTGAAGTCCCCCAGGACCAACATCCTGGGGGTCCTCAACACCAGGTCCGAGACGATCTCCGTCAGCTCAGGCAAGGAGACTGTTGGGCAGAAGGGTGCACGGTACACCAACAGAATCCCCAATCTGTCTCGGTCGCCCAACACCAAGTAGAGGCACTCCAGCCCTGGTCTCGAAGGGACAGGAAGTCCAGTGAGAGAGAAGGAAGCTCAGTAAACCAAAGCGACCCCCCCTCCCCTCCCCTCTGGGTGTGAGCAGTGCTGAACCAGATACCCAGGCGGGCACACTTGGGAAAGGGCCACATCCCCCCCTTCTCCCGCCCAGGTCTCTGTGATGCAAGCTAGGTCGGCCCCCTCATCCAGAATCAAGTCATGGATGAGGGAAGATTTGTTATTGACCAACCTGGCGTTAAGGAGCAGCACTGTCAAGCCCGAGGGGTGGCTGACAAGACTCCCTGGTACCCTCTGGTTGGGGGCAAAACCAGAAGTAGGGACAGGTGTCAGCCATCTGTCCCTCCTTCTTCTATGCGGACACGTTAAGCCCCCTCCGCTGTAACATCCATTGCCCAAGACCACGCCAATGGCAGCGCCCGCACGCTCCCCAGGAAACACAAGCGGCGGTATGGCCAGGGACGACTCCATAAAACAGTTAAAATACAATAAAAAATTTGATCACCACATACATGGACATGGCTATACATGCTGAAGGTCTTCCATTAAATCCAGTTTCCTGAGAATATTTGCTTCCATTTATATTTCTTCCGAGGTCCTGGTGAGTGGGAAGATGGATTCCCATGGGTCTGTCCCAACCAAAGCCTAGTGGAGTGAAAAACATAAGGCTGGCATGAGCTGACACACATCGCAGTGACCCAGCTGATGTGTGCTAGCTACTAGAAGCTGACCTGGCTTCCTATCAGGCCTATTTTTCCTCACACAGAAAACCTCCCACCAAATGCTTCAGACTGCTTGGCCAATGACCACTGAAACTGAAGAAAATGGAGGTCTTGCGGACGAGGCTTCCTAATGGCCAGGGGAGAGGATTACAGTCATCTATGTAGATCTCTGCTTTTCCTCATAAGTGAGAATAGGTACAAAAAGAGCCATTATATTGCATATATCACCAAAAAATAAAGAGATTCAATTATAAAGAACATTAGATGGAACTAATCATGTCATTTAGAGCCTGATTTCTGAATGACTCCAAATACTAACAATGAAACATGATCTTATATAAGAAACCCCTTCTGAGTTTTGATTCTTGGTCAAATAAGGTTTTGATGGAATTGTGGGAGAGCAGGATAGGATATGGGGAACCAAGACATAGGCAGAGCTCTAAATCCCGTATTTGAGGAATTTTCTGGAAATAAGAGATTCCCCCTCACCTCACCCACAGAGAGAGAGAGAGAGAGAGAGAGAGAGAGAGAGAGAGAGAGAATTTCTAAAGATTTTTCAAGCTCAGATTAGGAAAAAAGAATAGTAGAGTGCAACTTAGTTGGAAGTGACCATATAAGATTACTACTCCCCTTGGCTAAAGGTCAGATAAAAGTTTCAGTGTACTTAAGAGACAATTATCTAAAGTTCAGACTTTTCAAAAAAAGAACAGAGCTGGAAATTAGACAATTATCTAAAGTTCATTTTCCTTCCTTCCTGAAAAGAATGGGGTGGGGGAATCAGATCTTCACCATTAACCCCGTGCCTATGTTCCTACTAGCATAAACTAGTTCATGTTTCAGCATTGTGTGTTGCGGGGAGGGGGCAACAGGGGATATAACGCCAAATGTCAATTGTCCTCTCTTGCATATTCAGTTTTAAATTTAAAAAATGCATTGTAAGGGAACATTTTAGATCCATTTTAGATAATTTTAGATGAACACGGACTGCTTTCTGACTTTGTCATGCATATTTCCTTGGCCCATTTAGTTGCCTGTGATTCTTAGCTAATGGACCTACAATGTCAGCAAATGATATAATGAAGCCTATAGCAAACTTCTGCAATGGCAGAAAGTTTGTACACATTGTGCCTTGCCCAACTATACATAGTCAGAGCCACTGTCATTCCTAGACATTGTTTCTGCTATGGAACAATGCTATTACAATGGAGTGGTGTTCCCATTCCATTCACCTGAGGCAGCAGGATTCACCAACTCAACAATCGGAGCAGCCACACAACAGCATCCCCTGGACTACACCCCATCGGCTTTATGCTGTATCAATCCCAGAGTTATAGGCAGTTTGGGGATGTTTGTCATCTAGGGATTAAAGATGGCACCACAGACTTCAAACACACGCGCACCCCCCCATTCAACATGTTCTGAAATTGCCCCCATCCCCAAGAAGGGCTAGAGCTACTCAATGTGGGTAGAGGGCAACTTTGTTTTGTTTAAATACTGCCTCATTTACACAAGCCATCACCTTGTTATAAAGAGATGTGCTACCTTACATTTACCCAATCAGCTAGACTGTTCCAGCCACTTTTTATAAACCATAAGAGCTAGAGTGTAGCAAAAAAGTTAAGCTTCACTTCTGCAAAGATTCTGCCCATATTCATAGGCTGCAGAATTCAAAACAGTATCATTATAACAAGGCCTGTACTAAGTATGAACTTGCTTGCCAAATGAGTGGAAACATATACTAACTGAACAGGAATTATGGTTGTTATGGAAACCATAACAAGTCCCAAGCCAAACCAAGTCCCAAGCCACTCTCAGTGAGATGGCCTCAGAATGTATGTTGAAACCTCCAGCACTGCTGTCTTGGCTTGATAATGGATTGGCTGAAGGTCAATAAACTGAAACTTAATTCAGATAAGGTGGAGGGACTGTTGGTTGGGGGGATCATCTGTTCAGCTGGGTTACATCTCGCCTGTCCTGGATGAGGTCACAGTCCCCCTAAAGGGAGTAGCTTGGGAGTTTGTAGCAAGAGGTCTTGCCTGCTGCAACATTAGTAGAAATTAAAACTAATAATAATAAATACAGAAAACTGCTTTTACATAAACAATAAATATGCTATGGTTCATCCTAGAACATCATCCCATTATTTCCATGCACAGAACTTTGAGAGAGCAATACTCTAGCAAACCACTGTAAAATCTCCTCAAAATTTCACTGAGATTCCATCCTGGCTCACTTAAACTATATTATATGGTCATGTTGGTTTAACAGGTGGCAGATTATGATGTAAGAAGTAATTAGAATGAGAGTTATGGACTAGTGTTTTGTTCTTGCTTTTTAATCCTAGCAGATATCTCATATGAAATTTGATAACAAAGAGTTTCTAGAACACATGCTACAATTTTTTGATGTGAGCAAAACATATATCATTTTGAATTATCCATGAATGTGTCTGCATGGATACAGCTTGACTACCATAAATCAGCTTAAAATGTCATAAAACTGCATAATTTATTTACTGATAATTTTAATAAGCTTTCTGACTGAACAAGACATTTCTGTCTTAAGCTTTTGAAAAGACTGTTTCTCATAAAAACCTATTATGCATGATTTGCATTATTTTGCTTTGTGGCACATCCACTTCTTTCTCATCTTTTTGGTTGTCCTCACTCTGCAACTGCTTCTTTGGTTAAGAAGTGATGTATTGCTTAATGCTGTAGTGGTGCCTTCACATAGCCAGGGTCAAGAAGGAAACCTAATATGATAAGTGATTTATTTGGCATGACTGTACAAAAACTAAGGGCAAATGAACTGTGGGTTGCATGGAGTTAAACTTCTGTTCTGCTCTAACCCATTGGAAAGGGAGCAATTCATTGCAGGGAAAAAAGTAGTAAAATGGCCAAATCTGCTGATGACCCCAAACTATTTAGAATGGTCAAAACCAGAAGGGTTTGTGAGGAACTTCAAAGGGAACTCACCAAGGCACCCCTTCCAAGGAAATGGGCGTCAAAATGGCAAATGGAGTTCAATATAAGTAAATTTGCAGTAATGCATGTTGGGGCCAAAAATCCCAATTTCAAGCATGAGCTAATGGGGTCAGAACTAGCACTGACAGAGCAAGAAAGGGAATTTGGAGTAGTAATGTGTCAGATCAGTGCATGGCCACTATGAAAAACCAAACAAACTCCACGCTAGGCGTGATTAGGAACAGACTAGAACATAGAGCTGCCGACACCTTGGCATTGAGAGCAAATGTGATGGCAGGCTTTGCAAGCATCCCTGTCGGACGCTGGTGGCACCACTTTTGTTGATTCAGCATCTGAAGATGAGTATTTCAGTGGGATGGAAGAACAGGAGTTTGCTCCTTAAGGTCCTAAGAGGCCACAGAGGGAGGAGGTTAATGTAATCAGCTCAAGGACAGACATGGTGGCAGTCCAGACAGATTCTGGGACTCCAGCTAGCAGGAGGGGCTGCTAAGTCTGAGGAATCTTCGAAGTGAGATCAGTCCCTCCCCTGAGAGCTGGCCCCCATGGCCGGGCGTCAGCTGAAGTGGAAGCCCCCGCTGGTTGAGATGCATGTGCTCACTTCCAGACCATCACTCCCTGAGGACTGGGACAGCCTTCTCATAAGGAGAGTTTTGGAAGCAACCATTAGATAGGGTTCAACAAATTGCTTTGTGTGTGCTCAAAGACTTGTCTGAATGATGTATATTTGAAAACAAAGAACATTTTACAAAGAAACAGATGGTGATTGACAGAGGTAGGAAATGCAACTCATGGCACTTACTCACCTTGTACAAATCCTTGATGCAACTGCACTTGAAGTATACATTGGAGCTTTTTAAAATTATGTGTGGAGTGGACAAAATCGGGAGGAAGATTCAAACACAGACTTATCCCATGCAGTTAATTGGAAGAAGGTTTAGAACAGACAAAACATAGAGTTTTTAGAGTTATTAATTTCTTTATACAACATAGAGTTAAATTATGGAATTCACTGCCATGAGAAGTAATGATGGTCATGAACCTAGATAGTTTTAGAAAGGGATTGGACAGGTTCATAGCAGTAGACACTATCTGTGGATATGAGCATTCCAGGCAATGTGTGCCATCCCCTTCACCAGAGGTGGCATGCCTGCAAACACCAGCTGATTAGGAGCTTGGGCAGATGGAGGTCTTGCACCCATCCTACTTGAGTGACCCTGTGAGCAACTGATTGCTACCATGTGTACAGCATTTTGGACTAGATGGACCTCATGTCTGATCTAGCATGGCTTTTCTTGTGTTCTTGTGGGAAAACACTAAGCTAACTGATTGAACACAAATTATTTGCATCAGTCTTTGGGCTTTTCTTATGAATTGGCACAATAATTCCCAATCCTGATTTGATCTCCCATGATGATTTATATATGTAAAAATGTGAGGCAAGAACAGGGCACCAGCAATCAGAATTTAAACAATTCTTCTGGGAGCATATCTTTTCCAGGGACTTTTTTCACAGGTAAGGGGTTAATTAAAATATGGATTCCATCTGGGAAACAGGACCCCATTCAAGACAGGAGAATACCAAGAAATCAATATTATTAGGGAAGACTGCAGTGGTCCCAGAGGACGAATGGTTAAAAAGTAAAGTAACTATGCTACTGTGATGATGTAATTTGATAGTCAATAGGGCTATTATAACCTCTTCTGTCTTTTACTGCCAGTGTCCAGAAAAGATGAGTTCTTTTCTAAGGATACCAAGCCCAACTCCATTCATAAATCTCATATATGCTTTTTCTTTTTTAATATTTTATACTCTTAAAGATGCATATAAGGGTTAATCTTTTTTTTTTTTACAAGAATCCTCACATCTCAGTTTCCTTATTGACTTTTTAAGGTATGATTCCCAGAATACTCTACATCAGACCAACCTCTTTTTAAAAAATTTGGTTTTATGAATGGCTTTAGAGGTAACTATGACTCCTAATTGCATAGACAAATTTATCAAAAATTTTCAGAGGATCTGAGCATAGAAATCATATTGCCATGAATTATATCATGTTGGTATGATGCAATGTGGACTTTAGGCTCACCATCCCTAGCTAGAGACTCTGAGGAGGCCCTTTGGGTTAAAGATTCTGTTTTTTTAGATGGCACTCCATTGCTTTCCTACATTGTTGTATTGCAATGCTTTTCTATATTGAGTATTTTATAAGTATCTTTGAGGTATCACCTAATCAGTGTGAAAAACTTTAAAAAAAATCCTTGAATCACTCGAAATTTCTTTTCTTGTTTGTTTTTCATTTTACTGTTCTTTCAGTTTTTGATATTTTTACTCTTTTTTGCAGCTTTCCACTTTGACAATTCCCCCCTCCCCCAATGAACTTACTTGCCACTCCTTTTTTCTGGCTTACGTTACAACCTAAATTATCATGCATAGCTTCACTTTTTGTATGAATAGCCCCTAGATTCTCAGCTCTCCTACAGAGTTCAGCTATGTAGTTAATAAACCAAAACACTCTGCCAGTAATTTCTTAATTATGTCTAGCTAATTAATGATTAAATCAATCTGCTAATTAAAGAAGAAAATAGTATGTCTTCAAAGGGAGGCACTACTGATGAAGCTGTAACCTTCTCCGCAGGGGTACTTCCACTTCTGCATTGAGGAGAGCTTCAAGGACTGAGTCCAGGGCCCTGTTGTACTTCCTTGTGATGCTGGGGTTAGACTTTCTGAATGTATAAAATGAACCATTTTTATTGCCAAAACAATTTCCCCTTTCTGTGGCCAATTTAGGGAAGTTTTTCCAGGACCAGCAAGCACGGGGTGCTTTTTCCCTTGGGGCAAAAATAGATTATCTTTTTGTATGCTTTGTTTGTTTGTTTTCTTGAAGGCATGTGAAACATTGGAGGGGAAGGAATTCCTTGGCTCTTACATGGGGATCTTATTCAGAAACTCAGTTATAAATCATTTGGAAATGTGATTAAATTGAATTAAAACAAACCAAAAATAAATTGGGCTATATCAAAAAGGCATAACTAACATATCCAAACCTAAAAGATTTTTCTCAGTCATAATTCCTAACACACAGAGTAACATTCACATACTCATATTCATAAACACACACACTCTTCATATACATAAAAACCCCTACCTGCAAAAATGACAGTCTGTCAGGTAGGGGTTCTCGGTGGCTCTGACATGGAGAGAGTTTGATGGGTGGAAGCAAGATAGTGGAGTACTGGCAGCAGAGTTACTCTTTAAATGAGAGTCCCTCTTCACCTTGAAAGTGCAAACTTTCTAGCAGATAATAGAAAAACCCTTCATCTGGCAAACAGGTCCAGCAGTTGGCTGGGTGAAAAAAAGTAACACTCACCCTCAATTCACTGATTGTCTCTTTTATGTTTAGTGTTCCAAAAAGGGAAAAAAGAAAGAAAGATCCAGTGTTGTCCCAAATGATGCAATTCCAGAGCCCCCTTCCTTCAGGAAGACAAGCCCACCATGTGTTCTTTACAGTCTCTGTGCATCACACATATGGATGCTGCAACGGCACAGTGCCTGCATTCAAGAAGATTGTTCTAGTTAAGCCTAGATATTTTGGGGGAAGCCCCATCCCTTTTTCCCTGGTATAAATAGGCAGGGCTTCAGTCACTCTGCCCAGTTCACTTTTGGCATAGCTCACTTTCGGCATCTTGCTTGTGTCAGGTGGCTTTTCTATTCTCTAACATCTTGGAACTGCGCAGATGAATGCACAGATGAGCACTCAAAGAATGTAAGTTATATGTAAGCAACCTGATTCAGTGCTGTGGTGTCACACCAGAAGAAGCTTTCCTGTCAGCATCTCACACTGCTGAGTCTGGCATCTCTCCTATTAGCTTTGTGTCTCCTCTGTTTTGTTCATAAGATAGCAGTTTAGTTGTTTCACTGATTCTACCCCAGCCTAGTACTAATAGTGGTACCTGGCAGAAACTTGTTTGAGTACTTTCAGCATCTGGGAAGGCTGTTCAAGGAGGGGTAAGAGTGTAAGCCTCTTCTTTAGGAGTAGTATAGCTATTCCTCCTTTTCTTATAGGTAAGGGGACCTTGCTATATCACTTTCTCCTAGGGTTCCACAATCTTGAGTGGATGAGGAGAGAGAGACCCATGCCAATGGGTCCACACATCTGAATGGCAAGCCCTAGGAATCACAATTTATTTTAAAGGTGCTACCTGCCCTTGCACGAGCTGAATTTTCTCATGTATACCCGCCATAGCTTCGGCTTCCACAAATACATGCCATGAATATCATCCTGCAGTGCCCTGTGAAGCGAAATAAATCATTGCTTTCATTTCTTGATTTCATGAGAAAGTCAATGCCTTCTATTGTTCACCCAAGAGTGCAGAAAACAGGAATCCCTGCACACTTGGAATACCTTCTAATGCAATATGCAATTCCTTATTAATCTCCCAAGCCTTGAGTACATGGGGGTCCCCAGTAACTCTATGAGGAAGGAGATTAAACTAGGTTATCACAACTCCTATCTGGATCACGATGTGAATGCTACAGCTGAAAGAAGTATACTATAGCCTGGATCAAACCTTGCTAGCTCCCCTACTGCGCTGCAAGTCCACTAACTGGATGAATGCCTGGGCCATCCACACTTGACTGAGCCACTGCCCCAGTGCATGATAATCCTACCAAGTCCACACAACCAGTGAAGAAAATTAGGCAGAAAAACACACTGAGCACTGTAGACTGTAAATTATACACTGCAGAGATGTAGACTGGCCAGCTTGGTGAGTAAGTATTATTCCTTCTGACCTAAAACCAACTTCTACTGAGTGATTAAAGTTGGTGGAACACCATCAGGAGAGCCAGCATAGTCTAGAGACTGGTTAACACTGCACACTGCAAACTGGTTCATTTCTCACTGAGTCTGTTACCTCATTATGCTTAATGCAGAGATATAATTTGGCTCCCAACACTACATAGAAAGCCCCTAAATATAACCATTTACATTCTATACAAGCCAGCTTTTATCTAAACATAAAGAAATGTACTTCACGAAAGTACATGAGGTTTCCAGCTGTAAAGTTCCCAATTTAAAATTCCTTCTTTTGTCCAAAAATAACGTATTCAGCACACATAATTTGTAAGAGAGCCATTAATGCCATTAATTATTTGATCATTCTAGGAACACTTTTTTTTTTGGAGGGTGGGTGTGAAAATGAAAAGGGAAAAGAAAGAAATTTAACTTGGTAGGTGGAAGGTTACCCAGTGGGGAGATAGACAGATCTCTACATGTTAAAGATAGTAACATGAATAAAAGCAACCATGTGCACACATAAGAACTTAGTCATGGACTTAAACAAGTGCCCTTCATCTGCTTTTTAGTTCAAACTTGTGTTTTTGGTATTTATGCAGAACGTCTTCCACCACAAGATTCATTCTAATACTTTGATTGTGTGCCACAGAAGTCGCAGCTCCCAAGGACCTGCAAAATCATTTCTAAAGTATGCAAATCTGGCATCAGAACAAACTGTCTGTGTGGAAGTAACCAGAGCAGTGTCAGAACAACCAAAAAGGGAAGTGATACCCACTCAAGTAAAGGTATATTTAAATATGTTTAAGTACAACATAGAAAGGATATATATATGATCACATATATAATTTATTTGAAAGCAACCCAGTAGCATCAGATTTTCTGGGTGGCTTTACACTGCTACATCTAGTGTAAAGAAGGGTGAGAGCTCCCTACTTGCACTGGATTGACTGGAAATTTAAAGAAATTGAAGTAGCTCATCATTCAGAAGGCAACAGATGTTTGGAAAATTATCTTCCCCTTTTATAATCCCTAGAATGCAATAACAGTAGCCATGGAACACTAAGCTTTTCGTCCTGAATCAAGTCATAAGACTGAGGAAAAGATGAGACAATCCTCCTTTTGTCCCCCATGCAATGTCTCTCTTTCCAACAGTGGATTTTTATGGAAAGTGATGGGGCATATGTTTCAGAATTTAGGGGAATGGAAGGACAAATTGCATCTTTGTCAAGACAAGCAGTATATGCCCCAGAATTTGTATCTTAACCAAGCTGTGCAATTCTCACCAACATCTCTAATTCATCTCATGACCCATGTGACCACCTGGGATGCCTTTGGTGTTGCCTGAAGATATGGGAGCTTAGTGTTTAAGATGGATGATGTATGCCATCAACACCTTTGTATATCTTTCATTAGAGATATAGTTGAAAAATTCACACATTTTCCTTCCGAAGTAGAAATGTGCTGAAAACACATTTCCTTATCATTCCTCATTTGCTGCCATATTACATCTAACCTAACCCATTCTCCATGAGGCCTCAAAAATGGAGGCCAGCAGGTACAAGAATACCCCTGCCAACTTCCAAAGTACCCTTGGTTGTAACCCATCAGGGCTTGGCATCTTTGTAACATCCAGGGCATTAGGAACTCCTTGACTTCTGTGGGGGTGACTCTAATCTGTGCCCCTAAATGCCTGGCCTCATTTGGCCCTCCATGTAGATCTCTCCTGCTTTGGGGAGAACACAGAAGCAAAATAATCATTTAACATCTGTGCCTGTTCTCTCACATCAGACACCAAATTCCCTTCTTCCTTATTAAGCAGTCCCATCACCTGTCTCCCCTTCCTCTTGCTATTTTCGTATGATAGAAGCCTTTTTGTTGCTCCTGATATTCTTTGCAAGTCTCAGCTCAGAATCAGCCTTGGTCTTGTGAAGAATCCTTCTGCAGCAAGCCTCCCCCCACCCCTTTTGCCCACTTGCCCCAGTGTCCATTTCCTATAAAGGTTGCTCTTACATCTAATCCCTCTTACCACCTCTATTTGCATGTACAACAGTGCCCTCTTTCACTTCCCTGCCTTGCTAACTAGTGATATCATCAAGCCTTCCACCTTCAAGATCTTCATTTTAGCACCATCCCTTCTCCTGAACTTCCAGTACCCTCTTCCAGGAGATTTTCCCCAGTCTGACCTTCAATGGTCCAAGGTTGGTCCTTGTGAAGTTTCAGATTCTAGTACTCAACCTCCCACTCATCCCCTTTCCCCTGATCTCAAAACATATTATTATTATTATTATTATTATTATTATTATTATTATTATTATTATTAACATTGAATGGAGTGGTCGCTTGCATCCAGAACCTCCCTAATGAGCACATCATCCACCAGGTCCTCCCTGTTGGTCAAAACCCAGTCAAGGATATTTCCCCCCTTCATCACCTTCCAGACCCTCTGCATGAAAAACAGTCCCTCCATGGCATCCATGAAGTGACATGACCTGGTCTTCACCACCAATTTTCCCAACTAATATCTGGGAGATTGAAATCTCCCATAATTACTGTGACCCTCCCCTGGGATATCCTTCCAATCTGATCCATCAGGGGATCGTCCAGGGTCTCCATTTGACATGGTGGGTGATAGCATCAGATTCCTGCCCCTTTTGAGACCTTCAGTTTTACCCAGGCTGCCTCTAGCAGATCTCCACCTGCACCACCCTAATACTATCCCTCCCTGACGTACAATGATACATACCTTCCCCTCTTACCCTTCCTATCCTTTCTAAATAGGACATACCCCTCCATGTTTACATTGCAATCCTGCCTATCATCCCTCCATGTTTCCATGATCTCCACCAGATCATACCTTCCTATACTCAGGATAGCCTCAAGCTCTCCCTGCTTGTTTCCCAGGCTTCTAGTATTTCTATGCATGCATCTCAGCTCCTCCCCACAAACCCCCTTTTTTGGGTCCCCCGGCCTCCTCCTTCCACCCATCTTCCCTGGTTCAGTTGTTCCCTGGTCAACAACTTTACAGTGAATGGACACTCACACTCAAGGTTTCGCAGCCTGGTATGGAGAGATGGACTGCTTTTCAGCTCACACAGTCAGTTTTGCAGCTCTAGGGGTGTGAAATAGAAGGTCTTCCTACATTGGGATATTGTAGACCTTAAGGGTGGCATGCACAGATATGTCATCTGGGGAACTAAGATGCCTGGCCTATTCTTTGTAAAGAATGCAAACTGTTCCCATCCCCTATTTTGCAGACCTGGTTTAACTAATTGTGGCCTGAGTTTATACCAAAGTTCTGTATCTACCTCATTATTCCTCCTGCTTTCACTTAATGAGCTTCAAGATAGAAGTTAGAGAACTCGAGTGAGCTCAGGTGTTGCAGATTCACACACCGTACACTTCATGGAAGCCTTATCTCAGCAGCTTCAAAGTGCGATGAGCAATATTTGAATCAACGCATAGGCTGGTTTTGTTGTTGTTGTGGCTTATTTGTTTTGCCATTTGAAAACAGATTTTCTGTGAATCACAATACTTCACATCTTCCCTGAAATCTGCAAAGGTGCAGGCTAGATCTGCAGTGTTCAATGTGTAAGTTAAGCAGGAACTTTTTCCTGTGCAAAGTCCTACTTTAAGTAGGACATCTCAAAACAGAATGTACAAATTCAAGTAGCAGCAGAAAGACAGGTAGACCCTCAACAGTATCCTGCCGTTAGGCACAATGGGTCTACCACTACAGGCAGCATCAGTAGCTTCCAGACCATTCCTCATGGGATCACAGCCATGGTCTTCTGTTGGAGGCCTAAGCTGAGTGTGCCACGTAACCTGTCTAGCCTTATACAGAAGTTGCAGTAAATTCAATTGACCATCAAACTGGGGAGGAACCCTTATCCCTGGTCTCAGTTTTGACCAGTCTGACGTGTTCTCCATCTGTTCCTATTTACTTGCAGTGCCTTTCTGCAACTTCTTGCAGAACATTGCCCATATTATGTCTATTGTGTGGATTTACCTTTAACAATATTACAAAATTTGCATCCACTTATGTTAGATTTCCTGAGATTTCAGAACCCTCAGCAGTTTTCTAGAAATTAAATAAGTGAACGGGATGGATGTGGCAGGGGAATAAAAGGCGGCAGATGGTGCCAATGCACATTGAGTTTAACAGGCATGTAAATACAGAAGTTTTCTACTAAATTGGGCCTTTCGTTTGCTCAGTTCAGTATTGTGTGAGCCCCTTCTGGTGATGGCAGGTCTTTTTCTATGCCTTATCTACATGTATGGAGGAGGGAAAGATGCTGGCATATGGCTTCCTTACCAACACCATACCGCAACACCTGCCCCAATTGTAAATGCCGTTGCACTGAATGTGTTTTAGTAAGAAGCTGTCGAATATTGCATACAACCAAATCACTGGACCACTAACCATAATTAAAGCTGCCATTCTGTAACATCCTG
This sequence comes from Varanus komodoensis, assembly GCF_004798865.1. Lineage (NCBI taxonomy): Eukaryota > Metazoa > Chordata > Lepidosauria > Squamata > Varanidae > Varanus > Varanus komodoensis. The sequence continues at coordinate 2,826,750 of NW_025335701.1, forward strand.
TATCAGCTTTCTGAAGAGTAAGCCTCAATGAACTCAATGAGCTTTATATCTGAGGAGACATATATTACTCTCTGTTCTTAAAAAATAAATTGTTATGGGCAGTTTATTAACACACCCTTGCTTTCGAAGCTGGAACAGTTATGGCTACAAAAGTGTTAAATAAACATTATCTATGGTAAATATATTAGAGTTTTCTGTATGGTGTAGTGGAAAAAAGCTCTTATTGCAATATCAGGTGTGAAATCGCTATTCTCCAATTAACCTTTCCCCAAGCACCAGTTGGGCTGGATCTAGGACTGGCCTTCTGCAAGGAAAATGCCCATCCCTTGATGAGGGAGAACCCCCTTTCCCCAAAATTCACTGGCAGAGCTTCCTTCCTCTCTTTTTATAGCATCTTTAGTGGGCTGGTGGGGAGGAGGCAATATGTGCGAAGATTGAGATAGAGAAATCCATTTTGGTGCAGTTGATCCAGTGTCAACCTGGATTCAAACCTTTGTGTTCTTTCAGAATGTTTTGGTATTTTCAATGTGTTCATGTTACAAGCTCTATCATGAATCCTCTTATAGCATTGGAAGATTTCTATGGTGGAAAGGGATATTAGTAGTTTTTAAATAGGGAAATGAAATAATTAATAAATAATAAAAGGCACAGATAGCATTCAGTTTAACTTGGAATCCATATTAATACAGTAGGTGGTATATTTCCTCATGAAATGTGATTTATTTTGTTAACGGGGGCATAGGTAAATAAATAACATGCACATCACTATGATGAATGACCAGGAGGTTAAATGTAGGAGGTAAGTGGAGAACAAGCCATTTTCCACCTTCCTGAGCACCTGCATCGAAGACAATCCATGCAGAAGCCTTGGTTTCGGTTCCTGTAGGAGCCACCTGCTGTATTTTCAGCTTTCAAGCACTATTTTTAACTGTCTGCTGGAAAGAAAACATCAATGAAGTTATTTTTATTACTAATCAAGAAGATGGGTTGTTTGTAAGATACACATTTCAGGAATGTGATAAAAGTACATACCCCCATGGAGAGCACTCCACAACTTCAGGAAACATCTCCATCACCAAAATATGGGCAGAGACAGAGAAACTAATGCAGCACCATAACACAAGGACACAGAAAGCACTATCAAATGATTCTATACATACAACATTGAATGCATTTCCCTAATCATTGCCTTTTTCTTTACCATTTATTCTGGGGTAGAATGATTGATACTCATATTTTGCCTTCTCTGTGGAGAGAAGGGTAATGGCACTATAGGGTCAATTTGAAATTTTATTTTATTTTATTAAATCTGTTTAAAGACTGCTGATTAGCATCGTGCTCTCTGAGTGATCATTGCAATAAAATTACCAATAGGTAACATAACTAAAACAATATAATTAAAATATGCAAGATAAAATAACACATACATACTCAACAACAATAAAACTTAAGTTAGTAAATTAACACTGGTACAAATTGATGTAAAAGTAATCTCAGTGGTGCCAGAAGTGTGCTGGGAAAGGAACCTTTTTTGTCAAGCATCTAAACTCAGCAGAGTTGGCACCTGACAAATCTCTGATGGTAACACATTCCATACTTGGAGTGCCACCACAGGAAAAGTCCTCCTTCTTGCAACACCTCCCTCAATCTCCTTAGGGAGAGTAATTTGTAAGAGGGCCTCTATCGATGACCTTAAATGACAGGCAGGAATATATGGACCAAGGTGCTCCCTAAGATAATGTGGTCCCAAGCCATTTAGGACATTATATGTCATAGGCAAGACCTTGAATTCAGCCTGGCCTGGAACAGGCAGGAAGTGCAGCTGATGAAGGAGAGGTGTAATCAGAACTACTCCTCATCAGCAAAGGGAATGAAGAAATAGTGGGTGCGGAAAACAGTTAAGTATTCCCCCATTTCCCAACACGCTTCTGCACTTTAAATTCTGTGTCTTCCAAAAATGGCATTCAAGTTTTCTGACATATGTTTGGGTGTAATTTTCACCTGGAGAAAGTTTTCACCTGGTGCTTAAAGAAAGAAGAGTTGGTGCCAGCTGTCTATCCCTGAGGAGTGAATTCTAGAGTTTAGGCGCTGTGGCTGAGAATGTCTTCCTCCTGGCCTTTCCCTTTTGATCTCACTAGGGGAGGGCATTTGGACGATGACTTCTGAAGATGATCTAAGTGGACAATTAGGAATATATGGAGAAAGGTGCTTCCTCAGCTACTCTTGTGCCAAGCCATGTTGGGCTTTATAGGTCAAAGACAACAATTTGAATTGGGCCTGAACTGGAACAGGGAGGCAATGCAGCTGATGGACAGCTGACATGATGTTTTCGCCAGCCATTCCTCGTAAGCAACTGCACCACCCTGTTCTGCATTAGTTGCAATGTCCAGAAAGTTTTCAAAGGTACCCCATGTAGAGCGTATCTTAGCACTCCAGGCAAGTGGTTACCAGTGCATAGATCACTCTGGCAAGGCTTTACTCATCCAAGTAGGAATGTAGCTGAGAAAGCAGCTGAAGCTAACTGGAGATGCTCCTGGTCACTGAGTCCACCTGAGAAACCAGGGATAGGTCAGGGTTCAGGAGCATCTCTAAGCTACAAACCTTCTCTTAGGGGGAGTGTAACCCCATCCAGGGTAGGTTGAAAATTTCCTAGCTGGAGTGTGGGAGTGTCCACAACAGGTCCCCCATCTTATTTAGATTCAGTTGCAGTGTATTGGCCTTCATCCAGCCCATTATTGAGGTCAGACACTGGTTCAAGACAGCTACCACCTCACCTGGATCAGATGAGCAACAGCCCACCACTCCGGATGACCTCACCCAGCAGTTTCATGTAGATGTTTAAAAGCATGGTGGACAGAATCAAGCCCTGCAGAACTCTATGACACAGTTGTCATGGCACAGAGTGACAGTCCCCCTGCATGACCATCTGGAACTGGTCAGCCACTAGGAGTAGAGCCATCGCAAATCAGTGCCCTGTACTCCCAACCCAACCAGCCATTCCTGAAGGATACCATGGTTGATGGTATCAAAAGCCACTGAGAGATACAGGAGAATCAACAAGGTTGCACTCCCTCTGTCTCTTTCCCAGCAAAGGTCATCCAACAGGGCAACCGAGGCAGTCTCCAGGTTGACAACCCAATTGAAATGTGTCTAGAGTGGTGTTATCCCAGCTGCCTTTAATGGTCTGGCAACATTTCCTCTCTCAATGAGCCATTAACAGCCTCCTGGACTCCCTGCCTAGATCTCCCAATAAGCCATGATATGCAAAGTCAACGTTATACACAGTTTCCAGAAGACTCTGAACCCTCCCATGTTTCCCCTCTGCTCGTCTTGTCTCGGTTTGGTTCAGTTCAAGTGTTACAAAAGAGAATCCACTAAGAAGGGAAAGATGGAATAGTTGAACATTGTCTTTGGATGGGTCAGGTCATGACAACTCACCTGGAGAAATGCAATACATCTTCTTAGTGCATTGTAGTTGTTGCTAGTCGCAAAGTCGCATCTGACTCATCGTGACCCCATGGACAACACTCCTCTAGGACTTCCTGTCCTCCATCGTCCCTTGGAGTCCACTTAAGCTCACACCAACTTCTTCAGTGACTCCATCTATCCACCTCATCCTCTGTCCTCCTCTTCTTTTGCCATCAATTGTTCCTAACATTAGGGTCTTCTCCAGTGAGTTCTTCCTTCTCTAAGTTTTAGAACATATGTTCCCTAAATAATACACTAGGTTTGATCCAGGATCTGTCTTCTGATTTCCTCCCAGATGTTCTCTACAACCATTGTTTGGGAATCTTCATACACACATCACCATTTATTCCATTCATCAGGATTCCCTGAACATCCAGCTTGTGTGATTGCTGCAGATTGCCATGGATTGTTTAAACATGGCATTTTAAAAAGCCATTTTAAATGGCTGTGGTAGGGGTAGGTGCTTACCATGTTTTACTGTTGTCCAGACTCAGCCAGGGGAGAGTGTTGGTTTGATCAGCAAACTATCAACAACCCATAAACAGTGTTGGGGTTGGTTGTAGTGATCACACAAGCAGGGTCTTTATGTGTCCTTTTCATTGGGTAGGAGTGATTGCTTTGGGAAGGTGGGGACAGGGAGAACAATTCCAATGGCACAGTTTAAATCTAAATACATCCCTGAGAAATGTACTAATCCTAGGAACTGGCTGTGAACTGCCTTGCATATTAAATTGTATTTCAACATGACCCTGTTACAGGCAAGGCTGTTTAGTGCTTGCATACAGAACAGGCTAGATGATTGCTTACTGATGTGCTTGTGCACTTAAATGCATTGATGAGCAATACAAACAAATAAAATGGATGTGATTATGTTTGCACCAATGTATTGTTTAAATACCTATATACCAGGACATAGCAGTGCCTATGTACATTGATAAAATTTCTCACAAAATGTATTGTAAAGGAGTCCACTAACTCTGTCTGTCTGTCTAAACAAGAATGTTTTTTGTTTTGTTTTTCAGCAATGTTTTATGCAATTATACACTGTTGGCAATGAAGGAAAATAGATTCAAGGGATCCACAGGAAATGAATGCTGTAGCAAAGTATGCAGGCAATAATTGTGTGGTTGGTTTTGCAATTCTAGTTAAATTAGGAGCAATTAGAAAGAGCATTCATGGAGCAATATATGAATAAAGAGAGAGAAATCTGCTCATCTCTCATTTTTACTGGACCGTTCCATACAACATTGGGCTAGATCCAGAGGAAAACCAATGAAATCTATGAGAATTGAAATTTCAGTGGGTCAACTTTGATTCTTTCCACTCAGAGAAACCAGGATCTGCTGATGATGGATGTCAATTCAGATATCATAAGGGAGGAATAGACAATTTCATGGCGGAAAATGCATAGCTACTTGCACAATTGCTAGTTTGCTAAATCAAGTATCATTGTTGCTGCTGTTGTTGTTGTTGGGGAAACATATGGCAAGGTATTACAGTCCTGTTTGTGGGCTTCTCACACAGAATAGAATTCAGGACTAGAGAAGTCTTTGGTCTGATTCAGTATGGTTCTTATGTTTTTACAATCCGGAAATCATTATTTCCAATTTTGCTGTTCTTTCCCCCTCTTTAGTATGTAGAAAAAATATCTATATGAATCATATGGCTATAGTTGGTGGCTTTTGTCATCTGGGGACCCAAGCTTGGGAAACATAGGTCCATGCAACCCACATGAATTTGTTTCTGAGTCTCAGCATTAACTTTGTCCCAAAGTAATAATCAAAGGCTGCAACCATTTGAGAATTCAGGCACAATGGAATGGCATGACAGTATTATAGGCAATTTTGAAATGTATTTTATTCATATTTAAAATAATGTGCATTCCATCCTCTATCCCTTAACTGTTTCTATCCCCCTGGGAGGCTTATATTTATACTGAATATAGTTATATACTTATACTAAAAAACATTCAGTGTGTGTGTGTATGCATAAAGACTAGAAACCTTGAAGCAGAGCCAAGCACTTGTTTGAAGCATGTGCCTAACAGAAGAGCCATCATAAGGGGAATGTAGTCTCTCCATAACCAGAGTCCCACCACTGCTGGGTGGGGGGGCTTCTCTGTCCCACAAAGGATACTGCTGAACCCAATAGGCTATGGAGCAAACCTACCAATGGTAAAACTATAAGTGGCCCTGTTCATTTCAGAGGCCTCCTTCAGATATCTCAGATAAGCCTAAACATAGAAACAGAGCGAGTCAGAAGGGACCTCCCGGGCCATCTAGTCTGACCTCTGGCACCAGCCAGCTCCGCTCACGACATGCCCACCATGCTGGGGTGAGGGAAAAGAAGGAAAGTGGCACAGACAAGGCAATGGTGGAAAACACATTTGTTTACACTAAATGCCCTCATGCTGGCAAAAGTGGGAGCCACTCGTCTAAATCCCTGGAAAAAGCATGGTAAGTCATTGTGGCTCAGTCCTTGTAAAAGATAGGCTTGCTTTTTGTTTGTAGCCTTCATCTAAAATACTCTGCCCTTCATTGTTTTCCAGATAATACTCTTAATATTTTGACAAAGCATAATGGATTCAGCCGCCAGAAGCAAGAAGTCTATTTTCTACCCATCATAATCAGTGATAGTGGAAATCCTCCCATGAGCAGCACCAGCACCCTCACCATCAAAGTCTGTGGCTGCAGCAGTGAGGGCATTGCCCAGTCCTGCAATGCTGAAGCTTATGTGCTCCCTATTGGACTCAGCATGGGAGCTTTGATAGCAATTCTAGCCTGCATCATCTTGCTGCTAGGTATGTATTCCTTTGCCTGTTAGAAGTCCTTCCTCGGGGGAAAGGAGCATAGTTCATCTGAAAAGTCCATGCCTTACATGCAGAAGCCCCCCAAGAGTTGTAAAGGTTACTTGACCATGATCCTAGAAAAGTAATGGCAGCCAGAGTAGAAAATACTGGACTAAAGGAGCGAATGGTCCAGTTCAGTGTAAGACAGCTTCATATTTTGCTGGTTCATAAATTACTGGAAGGATAAACACATCTTTCTGGGAGGAAATTCTTTAGTGACAACAAAGGAGCTGAATGGTGTAAACAAAATTCCTATTACCTTTATATGTAAACATGGCTTCACTGAATCTGGGATATCACTTGCACCTAGATATCAACCTGATCACATCATATTCTTGTAGGCCAGCTATTTGCAAGGTGTAACTCAGCAAGACAAACACAGACTGAATCCTGTTCAACTGTGGCCTCCAGATGCTTGACTTTGGAGACTTTGGATGCTTGACTTTGCAAAGACTTCCTGTCTTTGCGAATTAGGCGGGCAGCAGAACAAGAAGACTTAGCAAGCTCTGGTCGAATGACTGCGCATTCTTGGAGGGCTACATGTGGTTTGATAGTCAAACATATAGTACATAGGCAGTACACTAGAGAAATCTGGTGCATTGTCTCAGTGACGATCCGTTGGGTGGAATTACCACGGGAACCAGATGGCCATATGCTTCTTTATTTAAATTTTAAAAACAGTGATGGACTGTTTTGAGAGAGTGGCACTGAGGTACAACATGCTCAGTTCTTTCCCCTGTGCCTGTTTCTCAGTGCAAATGATTCTTACAGGCTTTTCTTAGCTCCATGGATAGAGGGTATGTAGTGTACTCTTCCCCCTTCTTCAGGCCTAGAAGCTTTGGTGGGATAAATCAAGGTAGGAAAGCAAAAAGGACAGTAGTTGCACCCATATTCACTGTAATTGCTCCAATTAAAGTTGGATCCAGTGTCATGTCAAATGACTCAGATCTGTCCTGCTAATGTCATTGTTACTGACATTTCACTGAAAAAAAATTGAAAGTCGGTTTGAGGAATTGTTCTAGTTTGGACAAAAGGAGAAATAAAGGAAACATTCTCTCCTTATTCAACTAATAACAGAAACTGCTAGCAGCAACAACAGTGAAAGACAAGCTCATAAAGATGACAGTTCAGAAAACAGGTTCATAACCTAAAAGTTCTGGGGGGTGCCAAAAAGGTTGAGAGCAGTTTATCTTCTAAAGACACCATTGTAAACTTTTTCTTTCTTCGTAAAATAAATTTAGGATCAAAGAAAATTTAGGGAGCAGTAACCCCACACCTACCTCAGATGGAGGCCCATCTCATAATGCTGCCTATCATATGTGCCAATGCAAAATGTGTTTGCATTTGGAAATGTGTTACACCTGGCACAAGACAACAGACAGATTGCTTCACCAAAATGACCACTCTACTGATTGCTCCTAATTCTTGAATATAATTGCACTTAAATGCCCTTACATGAATGCAAATACTGAATTTTAGCGGTACTTCCAAAGTCTGAGTATCCCTTTTCTCAGCTGAGTGATGATATTTCATCACACGTGGGAGTAGCTGTCAATGGTAGTACATAAAATGAGTTATTGCCCTGCAAATGGGTTGTTAACTGGTCCAATGGCTTGCTTACCACTTTCACACAAATGTGCTTTCAAATTATGACTGTTAGAAATGAGTTTGCGAAGAAGGTAATCACTGAATCATCTCTGTCTTGGCAAAACTATGCACTTCCCCTACCAAACCTTGTAGATCATTAATTCAACAAAAGGAGTTTTATCCACCCATCCAAATCACAGCAGAAAAACAAAATTCATACCTTCTAGAATCAGTACTTCCACGATTGGTTAAACACAAAGTTTCAGCCTGCAAAGGAGGCCTGGGAGGAACCCCCAGATTGCTGTGAACCATGGGCCACAAGTTCTGCACTCTGGCTGAACTGCATCATTCCTCAAAGATTAATATAGTGCAGGATGTAGAGTTTTGTCCTTGGCACACATAGGCCGGCCCTCCTATTTCATTTGAGGAAAAGCAACAACAGTGGCTAAGCAACATGTTTTCATTGGGTGGTGGACCCACTGGCTAGGATCTTGCCTGTGCCAGTGTCTCCAGAGCTCTGCCATACATGAGAGCTTCAGTTAAAAGAAACTTTCTGCCCCAGTTCCGGGTCTTGTCCAATGAAAGACATGACAAGAGTGAGGCAAAGGTGATTAGACCAAAGTGGTATCTAACATCTGAATGGTTATGGCTTGCGCTCTACCAAAGGCTGCTTCTAGAGAGGCTTTTGGTATTTGTTTGCTTTGCACCATTCTCAGTGTACTTAGAATTTGCTTTGCATTTCTGGTGGCATTTTGGAGGTTCACCGATGTTGTTCTTTTTCTTCCTCTCTATTGCTTTGCACCTTCCCCAGCCATGCATGCTTTCTGATCTGGGGAGGAGGGGTTTCATATGAAATAAAGGTAATTTGTGATCATTCATCTGCATTTTGACAAAAGCATGTGGCTGGGAAGTCTGCCGACCAGGATAGAGATGACCCCAAGATGACACTCAGGGTCAAAATAGATTAAATGTTTTGTTCTTGTATTGCTGTAGTGCATACATAGGACCCCAGTGAAAAGCCTAGCATGGGAATGTGGTGTTTAACCTTTTTATCCCTGCTGCAGTCACAGTCTGCCAGTTTATTTATTTATATGCTGTTCCTCTTAGTCAAAGGCTCTCAGAGTGGCTTACATAAACAAGAATAAAACAATGATAAAAAGGACAATTTAAATGATGAATCAATGAAACAATAAAAGTATACAAACATTAAATATAAACCATCATATTGCCAGTAAAACCCCTTAAATAGTCATTTTAAAATAGGAGATAATATATATAAATATTGTCTGGCTACTAAACACTTAACACAGAAACAGCAGCACCAATACACCAATTAAAACCACTCACCATAGTGACTGCGAAATAAAAATGTCTTCAGTTGGTACCTAAAAGAAAGAAGTAACTGAACCAGGAGGAGCTCTTTTGGTAAAAGATTGCAGTAGCTTGGTGCTGTTGCAGAGAAGGCCCTTCTTCTAGCCATCTTTCCCCTCACTTCATTGTGGGGAGGAATCTGGAGGAAGACCTCCATTGGTTTATAGCACCAATAATGATACAGCAAAGGCACCTTCTGCAGCATTGTATGTTTCCAATGTTTTGGCCTGCAACTCTCAGGGTTTTTAACCATTGGTCACACTGCAAAATCTCATTAGTCATTGTGCAGGTTAGATGAGTGCCAGGACCCTTCATTCTATTCATAATTCTTCTCCTCCCCCTCCCCAATACACTGAATGTGAATGGTTCAAGAATGTGGAAGAGTTTTGACATAGCACAAGTTCTTGCCTGTGTCCAATCCAGAACCAGCACTTCATAGGAGAGCCTGTTCTGACCTATCAGTGCACAGCAGTTTCTTGTGCTGGGGTCGCTGCTTCTTAGCAACTTCATTTTGTTTAAAACACTACTACATTTTTTTACCACATAAAATCAAAGCTTCCTTCACCATTCACAACAAATACAACAAACAAACCAACAACCATCTACCCATAATAGAGTAGTGTAGTGCACAACCAAAGTATGTCCTTCTCCTAAAAATGGGTGACGACACAAGGAGACATTCCTTGGGTGGTACCCCACTTTCATTCTTCTTGTTTAAATGTTATAAAAAAGCCTTTGCTGAGAGCTCTTCTCAGAAGCCACCATACAGTGCAGCCCTTTTTCTGAAAATATTTTTAAAGGAACCTTCAAAGTCCTTCAAAGCATCTCCAGTCACTGCCCCAGAAATTCTCACCCTCATGTTCCTTTCTGTAGTGGTAGAGGCAAATCACTCTCCAAAGAAGTTTGTATAAAGTGGAAACATTTGATTGAACTCTGTGTGTGTGTGTGTGTGCACATGTATTAAAACATTTCCAATTATTGTAAAGCATGTTGCTTTCAAAGGCTGTTGATTTTATGATGTTTCCTTTGCAGTCATCGTGGTGCTATTTGTAACATTGAGGAGACATAAAAATGAACCTCTTATTATCAAAGATGATGAAGATGTGAGAGAAAACATAATCCGTTATGATGATGAAGGAGGTGGAGAGGAGGATACAGAAGCATTTGACATTGCAACTTTGCAGAACCCTGATGGAATAAATGGATTTTTGCCCCGCAAGGATATTAAACCTGACCTACAATTTATGCCCAGACAAGGACTGGCACCTGTTCCCAATGGCGTTGATGTTGATGAATTTATCAACGTAAGGCTCCATGAAGCTGACAATGATCCCACAGCTCCTCCATACGATTCCATTCAGATTTATGGATATGAGGGAAGAGGCTCCGTAGCTGGTTCTCTAAGTTCCTTGGAGTCTTCAACCTCAGACTCAGATCAAAATTTTGACTACCTCAGTGAATGGGGGCCCCGTTTTAAAAGACTTGGGGAACTTTACTCAGTGGGTGAAAGTGACAAAGAAACTTGACAGTGGATTACTAACATTTATTTTTTTCCACTCCTGACTTAAACGCTCATGTAATATTCTAGGGCCCCTACTGTTATTTATGACTAATGTGGTTTTTTTGTTTAGGGACAACTTTAGTGCCAGTTCATCTACGAAATCAACTACATTGTAATGTTGAACCAAAAAAACAAAACAAAAAAAAACATAAATTAAAAGTATATGTTAGGAGGTCTCAGTCTTGTGGAGTGTGAAGTTAAGTATGTAGAGTGTCTAGAAGTCTTTGGATATTCTATATTCACATGACCACTCTGAAGATGGGGGTTTGGATATTTGACAGTCTTCAATAATGTGAACGGTAATGAAATGGCGAAAATGTTTTGCTACATAATGGACCTCTATGGATTTTTGCTGATGAAGAGTATCTTTTGACAGTCCATTGAGATGTAATGCTTTGTTTCCACATTGCCAACAAAGATTCCACTACATGCACACACGCACACAGACACACACTCAGAATGTTAAAAGCAATATTTGGTCTTCTAATCTTTGCTATGATGAATTAAGGAGGAAACGCATTGATAAAATTCCTCTTGGCCTCAACTGTGCAGTGACTGTAAGTTGTACATATGGTAATTGTTGGCCGCAAAAACCACAGACTGAATATCATATTTAAATATTGTGTCAAGCCTTAAAATATTCACATGTTCTTAATCCATTCCAGTGACAGGATTCAAAGTCCACCATTGTGCAAATGTTCAAGAGTTGGGGAAGGGACCCTAAGTTCTCTACATTTAAAATGAAGTGGATTATTTTCTTGAAGGATAATTCCTGTCATCTGCTTTATCTTCCATAAGGACAGAGGAAAAATCAGTGAAAGAGGAAGGACTCGTATATGAAGCAAAAGCTGATTTTATTGCTAAATAACAACTTTGTTTAATCCTTTAAAATAAATATTTTATTGATGTCCATTACTGCTTTTATTTATTAAGATTGGTTATTGATAAGAATCTAAGAAAGAAGAACCATATAAATTATACCCATCAATAAAACTTTAGAATGTTTTTGTTCTATGTATGATGAACGTTAAATAAAATGTACATTTTTCAAAACAAATGCACTCAATATTAGCAGTAGAAGGGTTGAATGTGAAAATTATCAGGGTAAAAGGAAATTCCTAGAGGAAACTAATACTTGGCCATGTTATATTTTCTTCATAAATCTAGTAATTGGTGTTTTGATAAAAGCACAAACAGCTGGAAGAAAAACTGGTTCATGTGAATATTAAGAAAAACCCTCTAGAAATTTAAAAATCTGCACATTGTACCATAAAATAAAACTTGTTTATAGTCCACCTTCTTCCTAGAGGAGGATCCTGTGTGTACATAATTTTCCTGCCTATGTTTTAGCCTTTCTTTGCCCCTCCCCGCAGAATATTCATGGGTACGCACAAGGATCTTGCTCACATACAACAGGCTTAGAAGCTGTTGGCATCCTCAGCTTGTAACGCAAACTTACCATTTAGAAGTAGCAAATGTATAATAAAATTAAATATTACATGAAGTATCTTTTTATTTTTTCTTCTTTTTGTTTTGATGATATGTTATTGTTTATTTACTCCATGTATTGTATTCAGAAGACAAAAGCAAAAACAGAACTCCTGTATCGTTTCCTACTTTGTGGAAATATATTTTTATAAATACCTCCTTTGTGACCACTATTTCTTTCAGTTTTAGAGGCATCTTACAGAGATGCAACATCAGACTGTTGAATCTACTGAAAGCTGTCATTTCTTTGAAGCCTTTTTAGTAATCAATGAAGTACTTGGCTCTTGGCCAGCATATGAATTTCCATGTTTATTAAAAGCAAATTGAGTCAATTGCAAATGGAAAAAGGACAAGCTGAGCAGAACTGGTCAATCATGTCTGTATGTCAGTGCATAATGTTATGATTCCTTGCATACCCAACAAATGTGAAACTCAAAAAAAAACAGGAACATTTTGGGAAGGGAGGGAGACACTAAAATATGCATATTTCGACATTTAGTTACTTTCAGTGCATTTCATAAGGCAAGCAAAGTTGTTGATTATCGTGATGGTGATAGTGATGATGCAGAACTGACGTTATATCAAATGAGGTTATTCCAGTTTCATATTCTTGAAAATTTCAAATTTAGGTTTAGAAAGAAAGAATTCCTTGTTTTCCTGTTGAAAATGTTGCTATGTGTGTTAGTATAACTCTGGCATTAATACTTTTAAAAATGCTATAAAATCTGTATCTTGCTGGTGACATCTTTGTTGTTCCAGAGTACTGAAGCTTGGTGATAGGTGAACTGGTACAGTGTAATAGAGTGGGAACTGGCCAAGGGGGACCTAAGTCCCCAAACCGGCCACTGTATAATCACTGAATGTCATCTTTAGTCAGTGTACGAATGAAATGTAATGGGGAGAAGTAACCTGTTCCAGATTCTCAGAGACGCTTACAGACAGTGTGGGAAGAAAATGTTTTCTGAAAACTACCAAGTGCCTCTGTGGAATTTGACCTTCAGTCAAACATGCCATCCCTTGAATTATACCAAGGCTGCAAGCTTATGTACACTTTCATGGAAGAACAGAAGAAGTGACCAGTCTTTCATATATATAGACAGAAAAATGTCCTACAACACACACATGGTAGGCTAGGGAATGCTTGGAATTGTATAGCTTTTCTCTCTTTCTAAAAATGCATTAGACTGTACTATAAATTAAATAGAATTTGCATTTGAGTAAGGATGCATATTATTTACAAACCTGCCCCCCTCCCATTTTTAAGGACACCATCCATGTCTATGGGTAGTCTTCAGAAGGGAAAGGGAACTATTTTTTAACTAGTAGACTTCCTTAATCACAAGTAAATTGCACTCATTTTTGGTTGAAATAAAAGATCCATGCTGCAGGTGGACTGATCATATGAGTATCTGTATGGTGCCTGTGGAGCTAATGCCAGCTCTGCAAGTAATTCCATTCAGGAATATAGCACAGGAATTGTACAGGAACAAAGGGTGACCTTCCCCACTATTCCACTGGAATCATCCTAACACAACATCCTAACACATCCTCTCCCAACTGCACAAAGACTAATGCACCTAATGGTGACTTTCCACCATCTTGTCTAGTTTGACCATTCTACAAAGCCAAATCCAGACATTCTAACACAGAGAGGTATTCCAACTTTGACACATCGCAATCTGTTCCGATTGATTTGTTTGCATCTGAGAAAGAAGAGGTGGACAGGTGGCTCAGCAGTCTCAAGTCTACCTAGCAATGGTTGTCAGGCACAGTATGAGAACTAGTCCACCATGGAAAAGGAAGAAGACATTTCAGAGCTTGGGGTGGGGGAGGCAATTGAGAAGTAGTTTCATGACCAGTCAGACAGGTAGAGAAAGAAGACAATTTAAGAAATGTCCAGCAGTCCCACTGTCTTGCCCTCAAAGAACTCTGAGGGTGGAGTTAGAAACTTTTCTGAAAGGGAGGAACGATGGGATGTTTCAATTTGGATTCAACTTTTCACATGTGCAGATGCTTCTCCCACATTTCAAGGAGAATGCTACAGATTTTTACTCTATCTGGTTCAGTGTTAATAAAATGACTGTACTTCTAAAGTTTCAGCAAAGTCTGCTTGCTTGGGGAGGAAAAGAGGGGTGGAGAGACCTGTTCACAGCATCTAATTTACCAATCACTTAGACTTATGCAAAGTATGATAAGTTAATTGGATTCTTCTATCACCATTCCTATTCATTTACACACATTGAAGAGTGGTAGGGAATCTTCCATCCATGTGTCCCTTGACATTTGAACAAGACACAGAGAAAGCTGGAGAACACATCTTCCCTCTCCAGTTAATGATTCTAGTCTTGTGGGGGATAGATTCCCAAATAGCCCTATTCTGAACTCTACATTCTTGTGAAGTTTTTTAAATGACTTCAGTCTGTAAAAAATAATATGTTGATATGCTAATAACAAATATGTTAATATTCAGCATTTTGGGGCTGATGTTCTCTGTTTTCCTATATCCAAGCTGATCCTGTGTTGGCTCTATGTAGAGTTTGTTTGTTTGTTTATATATTACAAACATTTATATCTTGTCCTTCCGACAAGCACTTAGGATAGGAACATAGAAACAGAGCGAGTCAGAAGGGGTCTCCCGGGCCATCTAGTCTGACCTCCGGCACCAGCTTACATAATATAAAATTACGATAATACAGTAATAAAACCGCAATTATTAAAACAATATAAAACAGGACATCATAAACTAAGAAAAAAGAAAAGGGGGGAAAAGAATAGAAAATGTGACTGTGGGGGAAGCACATTCCATAGTCTGGGCACCACTGCAGAGAAGGCTCTCCTCCAGGTAGACACCCTCCGTACTTCCGTTTCTGGTGGGTGATTTTTTTTGTGGGGGGAGCACATTCTTTTTCCAAATTGAATACATTTTTCAACACATCCATTAACTGGTTAAAGCACATTGTATGATATTTATTTATTTATTGCATTTATATACCACCCCAACAGCCCAGAGGGCTCTCTGCGTGGTTTACAAACATTAAAACCCCAACAATCCTAAACAAATAAATAAATTTTTGAAATGTACACATCTTTTATTTTCTTTCCTTTTCAGATGAGCATGTTTTATCAGAAACATTTTCCTATTCAGTGGAAGGCATTGCAGGCCCAGAAAGGTGTGGTTTTCAATGCACACTAACAAATGCGTCTGGTTTACATCCATCTCTGATTGATGTCAAATAGAGAAATCCGGGGGGGAAAGCTGCAGAGTGCTAACAATATTTTAACAAGCTTCTGAAGGTTTTAATCAAATTAATGAAGTCTTATGAACACTGAAATTGAATTCACAAGGTCCAAAATTTTTCTTTCCCATCCCCCCACACCCAAATCAGAAGCTAAATGAGGGCTTAATCTAAAGAAAGGAAATTTACATTCTTTAATGATTCAGAATGAAGCTGAATGAACACATTTCACTGCAGATTTCATGAATATACATTTCCTTAGAAAGGCTCTATTAATCTGTATCTCAGATAGTTTTATTTCAATTTTGTTTCACTACAGAGCTCTGGACAATTAACATGGCCTTAAATCAAAAGCCTAGAATTAATGCTATGACTAGAGAGGGGTGTGTGTGCATGTATATTCACATATGCACACATTGAGAGTGTACATCAAGTACAAGTTTCACTTCCAAGTCAAGAATTTGGAAAATAGTATGATTTGATCTGGACTAATTCAGAGGTCATGTAATTTGATCCAAGTCAGATCCTGAACTTTACTTTTGAAACACAAATCTACATAACCTACTATTACTGGAATGATTTTAAGACATTTTTGTTGTACTTCAATCAGCACCAAAATCACAGAAAATGCAATGAGACATAAATGACTGGTGGGGGTTGGCCACATGGTGATAGAGGCAGAGGGCTGTGAACATCTAAGATTTTCTAAGCGACCCACCAATACAACAGATGCTTGGTACCACAGACTCTCCAAACCCCTTTTAGCATTTCTGCTTCCAAAAGAAATAACAAAGGTAATGCAATACTGGAACAATTCTGTGATACATTACTTTAGCACCCCTCCACAAAAGTATTCCCATCGTGGTATCTTTCTGGATAGACTGTCTGATCTGTGCAGTAGAAGAGTGGTTTCATTAGTACTTGGATGGTCATTCAGATTCAAACCATGTAGGTCCTACGGAAACATGAGGTCCAAGGCATGGAAATTGGGATTGCATGAGAAATCAGTTCTCCTCCCTTCTTCCCCTCACTCCAGGATTTACCCAACTCACATCTTCCAGACTGGACACAGAATCATATGAAATCTGTGGTTGAGGTCCATACATTCCTAAGGGTTCAGTCTGATTCACATGCATACAAGCTAATCAGTGATAAAATAATGCAGACAGTTGCTTTTGTCTGGACAGACAAAAACAAGCACAAAATAAATGTGGTGAACTTTGTGAGCCCAGTTTTTGCTGATTCACAAATCCCTAATGGAAATTAAGTGGCTTAGAAGAGACATGCTCAGTGAGTAGTGTGTGGAGGCATTGTCATGCTAGTCTAGCAGGCATTGTGTCTATGCACTTGAAACGTCACCTGATTCACCTTTACAGGCATCCTGATGGAGCTTTGCCTTAGATTCCATAATCCACTACACATCCATCCTTAGAGATGTTTTGCCTTTACAAATGAAATTTAGAAATACATGGTTTCTGCCGTTGTTCTAAAACAAAATATAGAGCATATATATAAAATAATATTCTACACAAAGCATAAATGTTGCAATATATGGATCAAATTACTGTTCATAGTTGCACAGAAATTTACGTCAAGTAGTTCCCGTGTGCTTTGTATTCCTTCTTGTAGTGCTTAACAGAGTCCTTTGTAGAGAGACTCTCAAACATATGACCTCTTGATTGCCTTTTTGATTGAAAGTGCCAACAGAGACCACAGTTGTAACTCAAGTAATAAGATTTCCCACCTCTGCTCCAAAAAATCCTATTGCCTGAACTGTAGGAGAGTCAAAGCGTGACAGAAATCTTATTGATGTCAGTCAAAAAGATACCAATAACTAGTATCAGTGGGTGTTGCTTCATATTGTGCTTTTACACAGCTTTTACAACACAAATGTAACTACAGAAAAATGAAAATAGTCAAATTCTATGGTAAAAGGTAAGAAGCCAGAAGGAGTGCTATGCCAAGCCCTGCTCATTCAGTTTCATTGAAATAAAACATAGAGACAGCGAGTTAGAAGGGATATCCTGGGCCATCTAGTCAGACCCCCAGCTCCAGCTCCTCTCATGACATGCTTACCATCTGCATGTGCTTCATTTCGTTTTCCTCTTTTGTGGGGCAAAAAAAGAACATACCAGTGACATTTTCTGGGCTGGTTGCTTATCATAATAATTAACATTAAGAGGTGGCTGGGGTGTTTTTCACCTTTTCAAACAGCCCTTGCACCACTCTCTGGGAGGAATGCTCAAGATTTCATTTCCTTTTCAAAAACACTCAGAAATGCCTCCCTTACAAAACAGAACATTGTTGCAAACAGAGGCATATGTTTTCCAAAAGTATTTACAAATACCTCAACTTGCATATTTAGAAGTGATTTTTTTTAGAAGCCTGCATAGAAGTGTGCATTTCCCCATCCAAACAAATTGGAGAAAAACAAGCAACCCACAATGGATGAGAAACCCGATTGGTGGTGATTCAAATGGAGCTCTTCCATTTGTGTGCAGAAGTGTGCAGAATTTTGATGAGCTCAGCTCTCTCTGGTTCTTCTGTTGTGACAGAGCTGTGGTCCGCATGCAGTCTCTCTGGTTAGCTGCTTCCTGGAATACCCATAGGAAGAAGGGATGGTATTACATCCTCTCAGTGGCATTCCAGGAGTGCCTAGGAGTTGACATACAGCAAGAATTGCCAAAGTTTGAGTGCCTTCTCTTTTATCAATCTGCCTGGTGAATGAGGCCATCAGATGGCATGCTCCTGATAGTTCTCTATGGATCTATCAACCACTTACAGTCTATCCAGAAAAGAGCCTTCAGTGTGATGGCTCCATTTCTGTGGAACTCTCTCTTTTGGAGGTCAGGCAAACACCAATGCTGTATTTTCCTGGTCCTTTCTGAAAACATGTTTTCAGAACTTCATGGGGTGATCAGCCACTGTTTATATTGAAAATCTGTTTGAATATGGTATTTTATTGTTTTTAAATTGTTGTATCATCAGTGAGTGTGTGTGTGTGGGGGGGAATCATAAAATCATATTAGTTTGAATTTCTAAGAATCTGACCCAGAAATCCCACAACCTGTTTTTCCTTATGTGCAGACTTGCAGACAAGTATTTAAATTTTATTTTATGTAATTCTATGCACATTCTGGAGGTTTGGGCTGAGATCACAGCAATATGCTGATGATACTCTGCTCTACCTCTCATTTACATCAAATCCAGGTGAGGTGGTGTCTGTCTTGAACCTTTGCCTGAGCCTAATAATGGACTGGTTTAGGGCCAATGAACTGAGTCTTAGTCCAGACAAAATGGAAGTACAGTTAGTTGGATGGGTTGCATGACCTACACCCTATCCTGGATGGGGTCATGTTCCCCCTAAAAGATAGGTTCCACAGTTTGGGGTGCTCCTGTATCCAAAACTGTCACTTGAGTTTCAAGTTGACTCAGTGGCCAGAAGCACCACCCTCCAACTCTGGCTAATTTAGCAATTACGGCCATATCTTGACAGACAATGCCTAGCTGCACAATTATGTATACCCTGTTAATAATGTGCTTTATGTGGGGCTACCTTCAAAGATGATCCAGACATTCCAACTGGTTCAAAATAGGGCTTCAAGATTGCTGACCAGAACTAGTGTGCAAGCCCATATCAAACCAGTTTTATACCAATTTAAAGTGCTTGTACTTACATATAAAGCCCTAAACGATTGGGTTGAGGTACTGAAAGGATCTTCTGCTCCTGTATGTCCCTACCCATTCATTAAGGTTAAGACCTAATTGGGACCTACTTAGGGAACCATCCCTGAGGCTGGTGAGGAGGATGCTGACCAGAAGTTGGGTCTTTTCATCAGTTTCACCCCACCTCTGGAATAGGCTCCCCAAAGAGATGTGCCCGGCACCCGTTACACTAGCATTTTGGCACCAGGCGAAGACCCACCTTTTCTCAGGCTATTTTAACAATGGATATTAATGGTTATTTGGTTTTAACTTGACCCCATCTTTGGTTTTTAGTCAATTTTAGTTTAAATTGTCTTATGTAACATATTATATTATATTTTAAATTTGATATACTATGTTTTATAGTTAGATTACATTGTTAATGTGCTTTGAATATGTGGATTTAATGCAATTAATTTTAGAATATTGTGTTGTTCTTATATTATGAGCCACACAGACAGCCCAGATATGGGCTATTGTAGCGGCGTACAAATTGACATAATAAGCAAATAGATCATAATTAAACACCAACAAAAATTCACATTTCCCCATAAAAGCAAATTAATATACAGGAGATGTATGTGTTTTGTGGGGTGCAAATTTGAACTACTCCAAATTTGCATAAAGATGTATCAACATATTAGTGCAAAATCCATTTCTGTCAGTGAACAGATTATTGAATGTACACTTGAGAACTAGTAAAACAACAGGTTTTACAGTGACCCTACATCCTTAGTTGTACACCATGTTGATGGTTTTTTAGCTCATAGGGTGCTTTATACATACTGATAAAAATACATAAATACTAATAAAAAAATAGGACATCAACCTGTTGGCATCCATGATCTAACCTGAACAATGTCTAATAAAAAATGTAAGCTGTTAATTCCAGATACTGTGATATAAATTTG
Source organism: Varanus komodoensis (assembly GCF_004798865.1). Classification (NCBI taxonomy): domain Eukaryota; kingdom Metazoa; phylum Chordata; class Lepidosauria; order Squamata; family Varanidae; genus Varanus; species Varanus komodoensis. Next base: position 2,846,925 of record NW_025335701.1, read on the forward strand.
CTGTCCAACCTTGTAATTCTCAGGTACATGCAGAATATTGAGTTCTTAATTTGGACTGTAGCCTTGTTATTGCACTAGAGTTGAATAACATCACTGGCAAAATATTTGCCCAAGAAGTCAACTGCTACAGTTGGAAAAAAACTCACACTATTCTCCTTACACACACACACACACACACACACACAGAGTCAGATCCCTAAGAATCCTTTAAGCAACCTACTGGCCAAGCCATTGCTCACCATTTCCATCTGAAATACAACCTAAAACACTTGGTTCCAAGGCATTGTGACAGGCGTTTTAGTGGACTAAATGACATTCTATTGAATTGGACCAAAAATTATGTCCATAACTTTAAATCAGACACATCAATGTCACAACATTAAGCCTGCTATGTGAAGCCCCATAATTCTTTATAATATTGCACTGATCCTTCAAATAGGCCCTGACAAACACTATTACACTGGAAGCATCATCTACTATGAGGGTTCTAGCAGTGCTTTGAGCTCTTCTAGTGCATCCTCCTTTTATTAACAAAGCACATTTTGCTGGTTCAAAATGGAAAATTATGGAGTTTATTGCCTTGCAACCTATACTCTGTTCTGACAGAATGACTAATAATACCCAGATTGATTTGAAACATAGCTGTGTAAGCAAGATCAGTTGGACAATAGGGCATGTCAATTTTCAGGCAAAAGGGATAATAAATTGCTTATTTATATCATAGTAAGGTTTAATGTGCGGTCCACAGCAATTTGACAAGTATTATCAGTTTTCTTTGTCATCGACTTTGCTGGGTTTAAACTTTATGGGCCTATTCCTCTGTATAACACCTTCCCACAAACCTGATACCAAAAATTTTGTATGAAATTTGAGGGAAGGTTTATTATGTGCTTAGTCCTATTAGTATCAACTAATGGTAGTAGTTACTTATTACAATCTTGTTTTTTAGGCCATCTAATTCTATGCCCTGTCCAGGAGCAGCTCAGTTCTATCCTCTATTCAACGGAGAGTGGGCAGAGAACTGGAATGTATGTGGCTGGTTATCAAGGACATGGACGAGAATATGTGGGGAGGGAAGTTTATGGCAGTTTGGAAGAGAGTTAAGGAAAGTAATTTTTTGCTTGCCCCTTTCTTCTTGGGTGGTTGAATTCATCTCATGCAAGCATCTAGTTATAGCTCATACAGGATAAACCTCTACTAGTTCTTTGCTTTCAGTGCTTCAGTTTGAAGTGTAGTTTACAAAAATCAAAATGGCTACCACTTTAAAAAGTCTGCCCTCTTTTACCACTCATTGGTCAGAAACTGGGATTGCTATGCTTGGTGGAAACATATGTTTACCTGAGAAAGCATATGAGTTAAGCACATGTAGGAAGGAGAGAATTGATCTTTTTCAAATGTCTTGTTTTTCATCTTGCTCAGCCAACTTTCTAACTTGTCCCCTCCCATACACATACACACACATGCTGCTGCAAAACACCACAGCACTCTACACATGTTTAAAAATCCCCAAATGTATTCATATTCCAATGAATACATCAATGAATAACCCATCTCCTCAAAAAGAGTCCTTTAAGTATGGGATGTTGTCTCAAGATTTGAATATTCATTTGGGTTTCATCTGCTTAACATGCCTTTCTGCATTACAAATACCCAACCCATACCATCCACACAAAATGAGAGAACTGGGAAGGGACCTTGAAGAATATCTAGTCTGTCCCCATACTTAGTGCAGGATAGCTACAGGTAAAATGTCCCTCCCTTATTCCTCC
>NW_025335701.1:2848793-2891554 GCF_004798865.1 Varanus komodoensis
GGGAGCAGGGAAGGAAAAGGAAGAGGAAGAAGAAGAGGAAGAAGAAGAATGAGAATAGAGTAATGGAGCAAAGAGAGGAACAAACTTACAAATGCAAATATGGAGCAAAGAGACAACCAATATACAATAAATGAAATGGCACACCGACATTGGTTTTCTAAATTGAGTTTTGCCGGAGCTCCGAACTCAATCCCCCTCTCTGCTCTGAAAAGTCACTGCAGAAAAGTCATGCTGTGGTGCTCATTTAAGAGCGCATATGCCAGGTCATGGTTTCTGTGTTACTGAACTAGGCTGCTGCAATGCAGCTTGTATCTGGAGTACTCCATAGTGTAGAAAAATGTGCTGCCCCCACCCCTGCCATCATGTAAGCAGGGAAATCTATGCCTCTGACCTGTCAGTCTGCTGCTGGCAGCCATTCAGCTCCAAGGTATTAAGAAACTGGAACAATCCAGAGCGTAAGATGATATACTATATGCATAGGGCCTAAATAACACATCCATTCAGGGTGTGACCTTGAATGAGTGTACATTCCCAACATTTTGGAGCTTGAGTGAACATGGAAAACCCTCAACACAACATGCTAAACAGCAGGTTTGTTGTTGTCATCGATGGTGATGATTGAGCATTGCACTAAGAGTCTTACATTAAAAAAATAGCTTCCAAAAAACATCATAGCAACCAGAGGTTTTTCCAGGTATCTCACCAACCACAGTTTTGTGGGGGCACTCTTCCCCTGTGAAATGAGTTGGGGAACATTTGGCAATTTGAAAGGTGAGGTGGCTGAACATAGCAATAACATTGGTCTTACCTTAAAGGTGAAGTGGCTGAGAGTTGTGCCTTTCCAATGAAGAATCAAATTTCAGTGGGGTTTCAGTTTAATTTTTTAAGAAGCTATGTTGGTGAACCCCATCGCCAGGCTAGGTTCAACACCATGTACAGCAGACTAAAACCTGCAGTGGATACACTGCCCCCTCCCCACAAGTATTGGAGCTCCCAGCCGCTGCTGTGTTCATCCCCTGCCCCACACAAACTGCTATTTGCAAACATTCCTTCTTTTGGATCCATGAACATGGTCAGGCTGGTGCAAAGGTCTCAACTGCTGTTTGAAGCAGAAACAAGAGCCACCACTCTCATCATTATCATCATCATTCAAAGACAGAAAAATATGAAATTCATTGGCCACCTTTATATTTTAAGTTAAGAATGAAATATACAACAGTTAGATTTAGCTAGAGCCTTGGCCTAACACTGATAGAAACAATAGTAGAAAGGTTACAGTGAACAGCTAGTGACAATTACATTGAACAGCTGCAGTAAAGCATATTTAAAGCCATTCAGGTCAAAGGGATTAAGCACATCTAACTGCACTGAACCGTGACCAAGGTTTGTCTGTAAAATGAGAATTTATTCACAGAAAATTGGAGGGATTATATGCTACTCAGGCAGCAGAATTACAAACATTTGCAGGTATTATACTAGCCTGAAAAAAGTAGAGATTTCTACAAAATTCCAATATTAATTTTCCATTTTGGAGAGCTTCCTGTACTGGGCAAAATGCCCTAGAAAACTGAGCTTTGTAGGAAGGAAGAAAGAATATTCAGCATCCTCAGAGTCTGCTTTCATAATGTAGCAGGTGTCATTAGCAGCAAACCTGTTACTGATGGAATGAAGAGAGTCTTCCCATAGTCCATGGTTCAGATAAGCCAGACATATATTATTTCTACATTTGTACACTATTTGTGCATGATAATGTTCTGGCTTTGTGGAAGGGCAGAGACCAATTTAACTTAGTGCATAATTCACCATGATGGGTTTTGAATTCATACTGCAAAATGAGCTGAGCTGTTCTATTCTGTGATGCTGATACAGGCTGGAGTGCTGGAGAACTAGACTGGCATTGGATTTTCAATGGGAAATCATAAAGGCATTGACAGTTGCTTTTGTGGAACTGCAACTAAGACATCTTCCAAACGGCTTAATAAAGGCAAGCTAAACCATTCAGCATCTGGCAGCAGCTTCAGAAATGTGTTCATTAACTTTGTAGTACATTTACCCCTAAGACTGCTTTCACAATTGATGCAAAAAGATGTCCCATAGTTTTCAATTCAGTTTCAGGAGGTGGGGTGTAACCAAGAAGCAAAGTTGTCCAGCTACTGGGTGGTATACTTAATGCAAATAATTCTAAAATTCCCATTGTGTCCCCGAAGATGGCTAAGTAAAGATGCTGTCTTCTTAGCTAACTAAACCATCAGGAGCTCCTTTCTCCACCCCAGTATGCAAGGAAGGGGCAATGAAACTTGCCAGCATGTCACTGACTGCTGAACCACTATTCTTGTAAAGCTATGCAGTGCACATCTTGAGTTGGCCATTCCAAACCCCTGAAGGGGAAAATGTTCCATTCATAAAGGCTCTACATTAATAGCCATTATGAATTAGAAATGTATCCCATTGAAATGCACTACTGCTATACCATTTTGTGCATGGATCTTTCTGGCACTGATGGCAAGAGATGTCTTGTTCCCTAGATGCCTTGTTTATTTACTGAATTTTCTTTCTTGCTTATTTACTGAAAGCATTTGTATCCACCTTTTAACCAAAAAGAGTTCCCAGAGCAAGTTATGATTGAAAACACACAACATAAAAGGAAAGGGGATGGGAAGCAAGCAGGAAGTTCATTCAGGCGTTAGGTATCCTGCCAATAAATTACTGAAACTGAGCGTCGCCTCTTCCAGTGACTCCAAACATACATTCTCCTGGTTCTGCAATTCCTGGCAAGTTCCAAGGCAAGCCACTTAACTTGTCCCCCCTTAAAACTTTCTTCCATCTCTCAGTATGTGCTACTTCAAACAATTGCCTCATTGTACCCAGTGGTAGGGCTAGACCTCGAGGAAAGTGATGGGGGGGGGATTATCCCCCTCCTTTTTGCCAATAACCTTTATAATTAATCCAGATTTTCTCTTCAGGAATGCTATGGAGCAGAATTTTTATTTATTTATTTATTTAGAGTATCTGTATGCTGTCCCATCGCATAGCCTCGGGATGGCTTACATAAAATAACATAAAACATAATATAAATAAAATCCAGGTCCACCCTGGCTGCAGATTAAAACCTTTAAGCTGAAGTTAAAAGTTATTAAAATATTGTTGAAATAAAAAGGTCTTAGCCTGGCACCGAAAAACAAATAGCAATGGCTCCAGGTGGAACTCTCTGGGGAGTGCGTTCCATAGGCGGGGCGACACTGCAGAGAAAGCCCTCCTCCGGGTACTTTGCCTCCTAATGTCTTTCTCAGAGGGTTCCTGGAGGAGGGCCTCTGCTGTTGATCTCAGGGGACGGGAGGGCAAATACGGAAGAAGGCATTCCTTCTTGAGTTTTATTTAAGGTGTTCTTATTTACAATACTTTCTGACAATTATAAACTCTGCTTCCCTTTCTTCCACCTTCACCCCTCTGCTCCTGGTCATGGATTTGAGGAAGATATCCTGGGCCCCGTCTCATTTCTTAGTAAGATGTGTATGTCTGGACAGGGCTGGAAATCCAGAGCTCAGCAAAGCTGAGTGGCTACGAGATCATTTAGCAATTGGATCCCATCACCTAGATAAGGAGAAGAAAACTGGCACAAGAGCTAGAATTGCTAAGGGGGGAAAGTACCTGCCCCACCTGCAACTGTCTTCTGTGCTATGATTTTGTTCTTGGCTTTCTATTCCTTGTAAGCCATCCAGAGACTTTTTAGTAATGGATAGCATATAAAAATCTTAAATAAATAAATAAACTGTACAGGATGCATTCACACATGCATACATAGACATAATTGTGGTTGCTAGGTAGATCTTGTCAAGAAGGTGGAGATCCAGTAGCAAATTTTCGTTCCCTAATTTCACTCCTCTGGATCTCCTACACTTTGTGGATGTAGAAAGGAGATGGAAAAGCCCAGGCAGAAGCTAAGCAGGTGGATGGTGTTGCTGACCATGCTGAGGAATTTGAGGGACAGAAAGGGAGGGAGGGACCACATTGCAACCTTGTCACTAGCCTCTGCTTCTGTGTCTTCCATTGTGCAGACAGCGGTACAGTGCAGACTGCTGAGGAATCTGTCTCCTTCCCAAGAAGTGCCATGGATTTTACTTTCCCACCCACAGAAAGACAACAAGCTTTTCTACAATTGGCTGTTACTTTGCTTTATCTGCTTTCAGTTTCATAGCAGAACTGGGACCCAAACACAAAATGAAGAGCATTTCCTCTCCTGCCTGTCCAAGTACATGAGCTCTAGGTGACACTGTGGTACAGGGAAATGGCACAAATCCCAAGTGGAAAAGAGGTTTCTTTCACTTTTGCATAATTAAACACCATATTCTCCCAGCTCTAAAACTGATTGCTGAATGTGCCATTTTGGACTCAGGAGCAAAACTGGAGCGTCACAGCATTGTTTAGAGAACTCAAAATATAAATTCGAAAACAACTCTGAGTAGGCTATGATGAATGCATGATAAATATTTCATTTAGAAAAGCCTATTCTCCATGCTGCATACCATGATGAATGTCCCATCTACCCTTGTTTATCTGGAAGGAAACATAGAAACATAGAATGAGTCAGAACGGGCCTTCCGGGCCATCTAGTCTGTTCCCTGGCTCCACCTGACTCTGCTCATGACATGCCTACCATGTGCATGTCCAGCCTATCCCTAAACACCCTCATCAATGAGCTTTGACCATTTCCTATGGAAGCCCATCCCATACACTAGGGATACTAACTGTCAGGAAGTACTTCCTGGCATCTACCTTCAATCTTGGTTCCCTGAGATTTGCTCCACCGGTATGCGTCCTGCCCTCATCTGCAGGGGGGGAAAGGTTACAACCCACCTCCATGTGGCACCCCCTCACATACCTGCATGTCACTAACAGGTCCCCTTGGAGTTTCCTCCAGGATGAAGAGACCCAGTTCCCTCAGTCTCTCCTCATATGGCTTACTCTGCAAACCAGCCACAGTCATTTGCTGCACTGATTCCAAGTCTGCTATATTCCTCTTGTAATGAGGAGGGTGCACCAGAGTCTTATAGAGTGGCAGTAATACATAACTTGATCTAGAAGCCATGCTTCTGGCTATGCAACCATGGGTGGTGTTTGCCCTCTTGAACGCTGCATCACAGTACTGACTCATGTTTAGCCTGCACTCGACCAGTACTCCGAGGTCCCTTTCACAAGTGCTGCTCTCCAGCCACTTGTCACCTAACCTGTACTTATGACACCCATTCCTATGCCCCAAGTGCAAGGCCTGACATTGAACACCATCCTGTTGTCCTTGGCCCACTTCCATAGTCCTGCTCCTCAGTTGTGCTCACCACCCCCATTTTAGCATTGTCTATGAATTTGATCAGCAAACTGGTCACCCCCTCTTCCAGGTCATTGATAAAAAGATTGAACAGGATCGTTCCCAGGACTGAGCCCTGGGAGACCCCACTCGTCACTGGCTGCCATCCCAATGATTCTCCACTAATAGTTACCCTCTGCTTTTGGACTGTCAGCCATGCCCTAATTCTGTAAATTTGATTTGTAAAGTTTGGGAATCCCGTAAATGTGTGTACCTTTGGCATTTTGATACCTTGTAAATATTGGATGGTGTACTTTTCTATTTTGTAACGTTGCACTTTTTGTGCCTTTTGTAACTTTTGTAGTATGTTTTTATTTAAATAAAAAATTTCAACCTAATTCATCAGATAGGGCATCGGTCTATCCCAAAACTCCTGTTTTTCCACCAGGATATCGTGTGGCACTTTGTCAAAGGCCTTGCAGAAATCCAGGTAAACCACATCCATCATGCCCCCTCTTTCTAGTCACCCTGAAACCTTGTCATAGGTTCATCTGGCAGGACCTGTTTTTGTGGAAACCGTGTTGCGTGACTGCCAGCCTCCCTTCCCTATCTAAGGATTTCAGTGACTTTCCTATTATGAGCATTAGATTTCTTCCTATTGTGAGTCTTATTATGAGCCTTATTATGAGCATTTTAAGAAGAGACCATTCTTCTTAAAATGTTGGCATGTGTTTCTTTTCCTTGCTCAGGACTAATGAGCATGCCAAGATCAGAGTGCTGCCTCTTCCGTTGTGCCCCATTACTGGCTGCCCTGGCCTGTTTCCTTGCATGCTTGCTCAGAGAAGCGGAAAGAGGAGGAGATTGCAGACCGCAGGTTGCAGAATGAGACTGAGACAAAGGTGGCCTAGGGGCTTTTATTCTGGATGCAAGTGAAGAAAGGGTTCGGGTAACAAAATCCATTCAGGCTCTTTAGTTAAAATTAAAAAGGGGAAATTATGCACAGAGTAAGGTCACATCCTGCCTTCTGCAAAAGGGGTGTCTGTTTTGGATGGAGAGTAGGATGTGAAATTCTTCTGGGCACTGATATTTTTATGAACCCTTAATAATCAGTACACCTGATTCATGGCTGAAGAGCTTTGTCACTGCTTGCCCTTTCCCTGCTCTATTCTTGATTTTCTTGTTGCAGGCTCATCTATGTGTGTTGCGCTTCACAAGTGGAAGGCCAGACCTGACAGCCAGTACGGTGTGCTTGTTAAAGGGGAGAACAAGGACTTAGGAAGTTCAGGTTCTAGCCCCACTCAGCCATGAAGCTCACTGGGTAGCTTTTGCCTGTGACCGATGCTCAGCACAGCCTACTTTGCAGGGCTGCTGTGGTGAGGAGCTGTTCTTTATTCTTCACAGATGACTCATTAAGATTCAATCCTATTTGTATATCTACCTGGTTGTAAGTTCAATGAGACTCACTTTTGAGTAGACACAAATGGGATTGCACTATGTGTTTTATTTTGGAAGGAGGACAGGAGACTATGGCTTCACGGTGACCATCTTGTGATTTGCCATGCTGTAAAATTGCCATTTTGTGATTTTCCATATCCACAGGATGGCCATTTTTTTACTTGCACCCACAACACTTTCTAGGAACATCTAAAATGTCCCTGGACCAGAAAAGAATGGAGATTCCTGAGAATGAGAGAGAGAGAGAAAGGGAGGGATAATTTCTATTCTTCCACAGTTAAAATTACGTGATTTCACAATTGAAAAACTGAAAGCATAACTTTATTGCCCTAAGGTAATGGGGTTTAAGGTAGAAGTAACTTCTCAGGTCCATTCCCTCCCAGCCCTGTTGTCCTTCTAGGGTAACAAAGAGGATTTGTGATTGAGAAAAGATGGTGAAAGATAGGGAAGGTTACCAAGAGTGTAAGAGCATAATGGATCAGACCAAACTGTCTGGAAGTCCGTGATCAAAACAAAAGCACAGTTGTGCCCTCCCAGAACCTAAAGAATATGGGATATAGTATCAGCCAGCATCAGGACATATTAAAAGGAATGTTTCTAGGGAGTGGGTTGTGACATGGAGCTCTAAATTTGGCAATGGAAGGCTTAGTGAAGAATACATGCAAAAGGTCTATGGTCCAGTTCTGAGCATATCCTGGTAAGGTTCGAGCTTCACTGCCAGTCCGTGTACTGAGATGGCCTGAGTAATTATCTCACTTAATATAAGGCAGTTTCCTCTGTTCTTTTTGCTCCTCCCTTCCACACTGCTGGAAAGCATTTCTGCTGACATTCATTGTTGTTTGAAGTTATGTGTCCTTATTACTTCTAGAAGAAACAATCACAAAATCTTCATGACCAGACTATCAGGAATATAAATTCCCACTACACTTCTTGCTTCCTCTTATTGCTTTTTACATCAAGTAAAAACACCTGACTGTAGTTCTGTATAATGCTTTGACATTTCATCTTTGATCTGACAGCTATGTATAAATAGTTATATAGCTCATTTTCTCATATTACAAGATGGGGTAACTGAAAGCATATTGAAAAGAATGCAACATCAGCTGTTGCTAGTCTGTTGAAAGAAAAGGTGTATATATAAAGAACAAGTCATTGATCAAAAGCCTGCTGGTTCAAGACCAGTGTGGGGATTATTTCATGCTGTCTCAAGCTGCACAAAGCCAGGAATTGTGAAATTAAGACTGATGCCATAACAAATGTGCCCCATGATCAGCGCTGATGCTGTGCAATGTCTCAATTTGTGTTGGTTTACAACTTTTCCTCCATGCAGTCATATTTTTCCTTGATCTTCCAGGCCCAAAACCCAGATGGGGAGGATGGGGTGTCTGGGACAAACGAATATGCACCACTCAATCTTAGACCTGTATTACAATGCCTAAAAATTTGGAAAGGAATTCTGTGCATTGGCCAATTGGCACTTGTTGCTTCTAAAGAAGAACAACTTTGCATCTCATCTCCACTCCATCTGCCTTTCATTGCAGCCCTGTAGGTGTGCAGAGATAGTAAAGTAACCTTTTTTAAATACTTTTAAACCTACCTATCAACCTAGCGATTTGTTGCCAGTCACAGCAAACAATGCCAGGTTGCAGAGATCATAATATCTTTCCTAGCTCACCTTGCTCTGTTGTTATGTGCTGTCATATCATCTCTGACATATGGTGACCCTATGAATGAAAGATCTTCGAAATGTCCTACTCATGACAGGCTTGCTCGGGTCTTGTAAATTCAAGGATGTGGTTTCCTTTATGGAGTCAATCTATCTCCATAAAGTAGCGGTTAAGAGTGTAAGACTGGGACTTGGACAATCAGGGCTCTAGTCCCCACTCAGGCATGGAGCCAACTGGGTGACTTTGGGCCAGTTGCAGAATCTCAGCCCAACCTACATCACAAAGTTTTTGTTGTGGGATAAGATTGAGAGAAGGATAGCAATAATGTAAGTCAGCTTTAGTTCCTCGGAAGGAAAAAAGACAGGAAACAAACAAACAAACAAACAAACATATCTCTTATATTCCTTCCTATTCTTATTCTGCATTTGACTTTCCCTAGCATGTTTGTCTTCTCCAGTCGTGCCTTCTCATGATGTACATGATATGACAGCATCAGTTTTGTCATGTTTGATTCCAGGGAAAGTTGTGGCCTGATTTGCTCTAGGATGCTCCACTACAGAACAATAAATTCTTTTAGCTGTGACTTCTCTAGATCATCTCACTCCCTGTTACAGCTTATTGATAAATGGTTGCAGCCATTGCCTTGTCCTGTGTAAGGGCCAAGTTATATGTTATTTTTATGCTATTTTTTATTTGTCCTAATATTAATATACTTCCCCCATTCCCATAGGCCCTGGGCAGTTCAGGTTATATGGGGAATCTGTGTTAGAACTATTTGAACTCTAGAGTAAGTACAGAAAGGTCAAAATTTGGCATGAGTAGTGGAGAAGGGGAGGGGTGCTTAAAGTCTGGTGACATCCACAGGCAGGCAAGAACCCAAGTTCTTCATGGAGTCTGCAATGGCTATTTGTGGGGACTTCACCCAGCCTGTGCTGCCTTCAAACTCCCTTCCTTTTCTTCTGGGACCTTGGTACATGAGGAGCATGCCCCTGATATCCCAGCAAAATTGAACTTGCAGCAGCTTGCCAAACAGAGAGGTAGTGGGCAGCTGCAAGTGTCATTCTATGAGGAAATGGGGCAGACCTTTACTGGATACCTTGATTGCCAATAGAACTACTGTGGCTGCAAAGAAACAGGGCATGCCATGGTAGCTCCACTCATGCTGTACCAGGTCCTAAAACAGCTATCAGGTGAGTCCCGAGAAGCCCCATTCTTTGAAAGACAGGATGTGTGGTCCATCTGCGCACTGTTCCCAACAAAATGCAAGGGACTTTGGCAGTGGCAACCACTTCTTCTGGCAGCATTCAGTTCTAGGAACAAGAGAAAGGAGGCAGCCCCTGTCTGGTTTTGTAGGAGAGAAGCACAAACCCCAAGCCCTGGAAGTTACCCACAACTTACATAATCTAAAATTTGTAAGATACCCTGATAACTCTCCAAACTAGGTGTCACATCACATATGTCTTAACGAACATAAACATATATACTATTTAACTAACAGGGATAATGTAAGTCCTCTATAAAAAGTGCTCTGCATCTTAAAACTATAGGTAAATTCAATGGATAATGGATCCTATTATTTTACAGAATGTAGGCTTTTATTTTTGTTTTTTTTTTCTCATCTTTCATTTAGAATAAGCTAAATGAAAAAAGAAGGCTTTATTTACAATGTCTCTGAAATATATCACAATGAAACATTAAGGTCAGTGAAGTGTCTTTGGTGTCACTTCTAAGGTGTGGTGCCCATAGGTCTTGCCAGTATGATGTGGGCAGGGAAATGTAGGGTTAGCACTGTGTCCTTAACATCAGTGTGCATGCCAGTCACAATCCAGCAAAGTATCGTAAGCATTGGTCTAAACTAAGAGGTTTTTTCTTTTTCATTTGCTATAATCATGACAAAGTATCAAAACACTACCAGAACAGTTTGAACTGAGTCAACAATTAAGCTTCAAGATAAAATCTTACAAATCTTTAAATAATAATTAAATATATTCCATGAATTTGTTTGTAGATCTTTCTGACTGCATTAATTTGTTAACTTGATCAACAGAGTTGCTTCCTGGATTTTCTTAATCAAATAGTCAACTATTAGGTATCATGAGTTTCAAAGGAGGCCATACAAATTTTGTTATATGCAGTTGAGCTGCCAGTAAGTGCTTTTCATCATAGTTAAACAAAGAAACAAACCCCAGTTAAATTATTTTGGAATTTGGAGCAAAATTTGCTATCTAACGCCTGTTTTCAAAATTGCTTAATATTCAGGTAGTTTCTAAATAAGTGTAGATAATTATCATCTGAAGTTTGGCATGTCCAACATTTTTAACTAGGGTAGAATAGACTATATTTTAATCTAGATGATATACCATTAATAATTGGTAGTAACTTTTAAAAAAATAATTAGTTTGTCAAAATATTAATTGGTCATAATATTAAAAGTTCCACTAATTAATTAGACAGAGTAATTGTTAATACCTATTTAAAAGTTCCTCTAATTTAATTGGTCAACTCCATTCAGTTCCCTGTATCCATTAGTGCAATTCTCTATTCCGCTTGTTTTTAAATGTGTATTCTAGCAATAAACTGAAAATTTTATTCCAAAGGTTCCAGGTTGCAATCTATGTACTAAATCTGGAGTGAGTTCTCAAACTTAGGTATTCACAAATTGTATCATAATATTAAAATTTGAAAATATTGGAAACTAGGAAACCTAAATTTACTCATTTGATTAATTAGGTCCTTGGATAAAATAACTACTGTCTTTTAATATTATGTGGGGTGTCCTGTCTCTATAATGATTTATCTTCTATGCTTTGTCCTAAATCAGTTGGCCAATCATTATATAGAACAGTGGAGAAAACCTGGACTTAAGTAGTTCTGAAATTTATACATTTGTGGTAATTTAGAAATGATTTTGTTGAGAGAAGAGCCCTTGGATTTTGTATAATGACTCAATATTGATACCAGCACCAATTTTGATACCCAATTGATACCAAGGAATTTAATACAAAAGGATGAGAACCTGAGTGACTTGGGTTGCCATCTCTATGGAAGAAAACCTGCACACATGGAAGCGACCCACTTAGGAATGATGTCAATCTTATATTCACTGGGGATACAGTCCAACGTATTTCTGCTAGCCCTTTTGTACTTCCAGTACCAAAGGTGCCAAATACCCAAAGCAGGGAGGGAATCAATGTTATATGAGTCTTAAGGTAAACAAGAGACATAGACAGCTCAAAGTCAGCTCACTAGACAGGAACTAAACAATCACAGGATTTTTCAGCAACCCAGCTATGAGAACAGAAAAGTGTTCCAATCTTGTAAACAGGTTTCCAAGCTCAGAGTGCTCTCCCATACCTTGCAGCCAGCACAGATGGAAAGGTATGTGACATATTAGCAGGTGTCATGCTCACATGCGTGGATGAGATTCCCAGGTGTGCACAAGAGATTGAGGGCTCTGGTGTTAACAATAGCTTAGAAGAAGGGGAGTTAATATTTGTTCCAGTAGAAGCTCAGAGTTCTCACTCTAAGATTGGAGTTGTTGAGACTAGCGAAGCTCCAGGTGGCAAACCAACCCCAGGGGGCCAATCTGAGACAGAGGACGATCACAGCACTTCAAGGACAAACATGGTGCCCTCTATTATTCTTGATTATTCCGATAGGGAACAAGCTGTGAGAATTCCGTGGGAGTTTAGGATGCTTGGTTGTGCAGGCGTACACATAGACTGGGGCAATTGGAGAAGTGACTGGAGAAGCAGCGACAAGCACGTGTCCAGAGCACACCTCCACCCAGAGACTGGCCCTGAAGGGTTCATAAGCGAAGTTTAGGGTGACGTTAGTGAGAGCAAGAGGTCAGCTTTCTACCTTGAGTGTACTTTCGGTGTTTGTGAATACTTTGCAGCTGTTTGGAATAAAGACTCTTTAGTGATTGCTGGAGTTATTGCCTTCATTGGGAAGGGATGCCTGACTCACGACAGCAAGATCACTCTAACAACCTCAGATATGTGGTTTATGAGACATTCAGGGGAGCGAGGCAAATAGACAGGTGCTACCAGAAATCAGAATGTCCTGATGATGCTTTAGCCTCCTCCTCTCAGTCTTCAAGGTGTGACCTCCACTGAATCAGCTGTGGAAGTGTTTCACAAAGCAGGGAGTGTGTAGAGATGGCCTCTGCCTTCCCCCCACCCTGCACAAGCTGTTTGCAGTCTTCCACATTTGGAGGGTAAAACGGATTGGCCTGCATCCTTAGTGCATAATTTCTAAAAGAAATATTTTACATGCTCTGTCTGACTTGGTTCCACCTTGTTTTTAATATTACTATGACTTTGGAATAAAAAAGAGGTGATAGCTGAAAATAAACAATACTTTTTCACAAGAAACTTCATTTGCCAGGATTGTGTTCTCCTTTAGGAGCTGGTGCCATATGTGTGTGCATCTTTGTCAACTCAATCAAAGATAATCTGTATTTTAAATTATATAGTCTCTAAAAATAAATTAAAATGGAATATTCAAGTCAATTAATGAATGTCTGGCACCTGTCTGCTCAATAAAGAAATGTGTGAAGCATTTCTGCCTTCATGTTGTCTTGAGGTTAAACTAAGACTCTCCCACTTATTAAAGATGGAAGCTGCCTGAGCAGCTTAGATAATAAGACTGCCCTCATAGGTAAAGGAATATTGAGGTATCTTTCCTGAGAGGTAGAGAATGAGTACTATGAATGCAATGGATGCAATGGATGATGGCGGCTTTCATAGTATCACTCTCTCTTCCTTGCTTAGGTTGGACAATAGGTTGAGTAGAGGATAAATAAAAATGAATTAGAAATTGTAGGGATTATACATTCCCTTGATTAGGAAACAACAGGTTAGGTAGAGTAAGTGCCTATTTTAGAAGGAGATCACAGAGTGGGTATGCACATTTTTTGGTTATACTCTGGGAAATCAGTTTGGAGTATCTGTGCATGTGGTGCTCTGACCAAGTAAGCTCTGCACATAGATTGGCCAGTGGTAAGATCACTTCCTAGACTAGTGTTAATCCACCTTGACTGTTGATGCTCCAACTGAAAGTATCCACATCAGCAGCTCTGTCCAACCGATTAGCTTACTTAAAACATTTTAAGAAGAGTAGCATGGAAGTGGCCATACCGCTGTATTTGACCTGTTCATTGAGTTTTTAAATCTGCTGAGTAATATGGGAAGCTGTATCTACTCTTTGGCACTTCTGGGTAATGTCCAGAGCTGCCACCAATCTGTGTAACTCTAAAGATTCAGGGACTGGGTTATGAGATGGCATGCAAATATTCTTCCACCCTATTGCACCTTTATGGGAACCTCCCCACCCACTCTTCATTTGGTCTCCAAATGTATGCATTGTCCATTTACCTAAATACTCCATCTTCCTCTGTGTGTTTTAGGAAATAACATAGGCTATCAATCAGCTAGAACCATGCTGATGTTTCCATGGCAGTTTTGTAATTAAGTTTGCTCACCAGAGGTTGAGATGGATCCAATAAACACTTTTTGTACAATGCTTTCAGACAGAATGCTACCCTGTGTTGCCAGGCTACAACTAAATTACAACTTGTCAAATCTAGGAGGCTCATTCTCTTCTGAATAATCTCTACTTAGTGCCTTTCTACTCTGGTCTGCCCTGTTCTGTGCAGACAATCAAGAATCTGAACAAAGATTGCACAATCGTTATTCTTTCTCTATAGAGGTGTCAGGTACATAGGCATCTTGTCTCCAAGTCTGTATTATGGTGCAGGTGAGTCTTTGCATTTTCTCTAGCACCTGAAACAGCATTCATATGAGCCTACCCCACCTCTCTGAATGCCTGCCACTGCTTTTACAACTGAGGGAGATTTGAGCAGGACTGTCACTTGCTCAAGTCAGTGGCCCATAACTTTAATACTCTTTCTTTGAAATAAGTCCTGTTTATTTCGTGGCATTAGTGAATGCATTCTGTGACATGCACATCCCAGACTAACCCTGCCTCCAGAAAACTCTTCTTCAGCCTGGCATTCTCCAAAACACTTTGATTTCAGCTTTAAACAGCCCTAGTGTTCGGAGTGGAAAATATGGCTGCTTGGGGTGCTCACTCTAAAAGGCTGCTGAAAGGGTTTCCAAGACTCAGAATCAGAATGTGAAGCAGAACTGGGTGGAGTTTGGCAATGTGACATACCAAGACATTGACAATGGCATGCCAAGACATTGAGATGAGAGAAGCAGAGGCACTTATATAAAGGCCAGACTCCCCAGGTGGGCAGGCAGTTCCTGAGAATAACCAAGATGTACCACTGGCAGGAGGGGACCTGGAGCAGGGGAGTTTCTGACACAAACCAGCCAGCTCTGGCCCTTGATCCCATGGTATGGCATCAGCAGGGGAGGGTGGCCCAATTAGAGGGTTGGCACATGGAGAGGAGGCATGCTTGCTTTCAGAAGGCCCCTTCCAAAGGAAGGACCACAGGCTTGCTCATGAGGACAATTCCTTGAGGTGATTACTAGAATGGTTCGGCAAACTGCTCTGTGCATGCTCAGAGATCCATTCTGGGTGATTGGTGCTTTTGGTCCGTAAAGAACAATTTGCACGGAAAATGGCTGTGGCTTTCGAATGTGTGAAGAAGGATGCCCTGCTCAAAACACCCAGTCAGTATGGCCAATCATTATGAATCAGAAGTGTTGTTGTTGTTGTTACATCTTATACTGCCCATAGCCAAAGGTCTCTGGGCAGTTTACAGCAACAGTCAAAGAAGCATACACTCAAGTCACCCATCCCAATTCTGGCCAGGCCTGACTCTGCTTAGTAGCCAAGATTAGGCAGACTCAGGCTACACCCAAAAGCCCTAGGTTGGGGGAAACCAAACTGGACTGAAAGCAAGGTGAGTAGTCACGAGGGGTCAAGAGCGTGTCTGTTTCCAAACCCCAGTTGTAATCTCAGTTGTTTCGCCAGGATTAAATATGATTCCTGAAAAATAAGACATTTTCTCCAAACATCTTCAGATATGGAGAGCAAAACGATCATATACTTGAGGAACATGGCAGAAGTGATCATTATAATGACAAAGCTGGCCCTTCTGGCAATAGATGGGATACTAAAGATATCAGAGTCTAAATCGCCTGCAATCCAGTTGCCAGTGGAGCAAAAGCAGAGCGCAGGTGTAAAAGGCTATTGGCAGTTAAACACCCCACAGCAAGCAGAGTTACATAAAACAAAAACATTGAGCTCCACTTAGCTTTGTAGATATTTATGCTATTTGTTCTGGTATCAATTCAGTTTTATAGTGCTATCAATGTGTATACTGTTTCGCCGAGTATAAAAGGTTAGATCACTGTCCCAAGGGACTTACTCTAGTGGCAAAAATTACACTGAAAAGGTGAGGTTTTGAAGAGGGATTTAAAGCAAGTAAGAGGAGTGGTATTACACAGGTATTCTGCAAAGTGATTCCAGATGTTTTCTTTTTCTTTTTTAAAGTCTGGATAGCAACAAGGAAGAAAAAGTAGTATTGCTTGGGAGTTTATACTTTTCTGGGCCCATTGTTAACAATGCAGCCCCATCACTATCATCAGAAATGGGAGCCTATGGCATAAAGACAATAGAGAAGCATCTTCCATGCAAAAGGATAAGGTACCGCTGTACTTACTGATATAGGGAAGCACAAATTCCCTAACAGCAGTGAGCCACCTGCCTAAGCTATGAATTTCACTGGCATGCTAAGGAGGAAATTGCAATGATGACCTGGAAATTGCTTTTAATGTAATTGCTTTACCATCAGCCAAGGCAACTCTGCAGAGATTTTCAGAGATGCCAGAAGAAGAAAGGCAATAGTGGAAGTCAGCAACCTTGCAGAGAGAGGTCAGCCCAGGAAGAAATGGAGGAGGCAAGTGAAATTACACTTCTGACACTGCTAAAGGGATGATAGATGGATGGTCTCCATTTGTATGAGGGCATCTGACAAATCCCCAAGGTATTCTTCCTGGACTTGTCATTGCCATGGTTGCCATCCTTTCACTGTTCCCTGCAGATCAGGGTACCTCCTTGGAAAGATACTTATTTTTCATGTAATAGAAAGAATCTTAAAAGATATCTCAGCTTGAAAGGTCTAAAATTCCTGTACTTGTGAGTTTCTGTTGAATTAGTGTTGAATTTAAACCAGGAAAAAAACTTGATAATGTTTGATTATGAGCATAATGTAGACTGAAATACTGCACATGTTCACCTGCTATCAGAACTGAATTTTTATACCTGAATACCTGGAAATACGTCCCAGGGAACTCAGAGGAAAACAGTATGCAGACATGTATGCCAGTGATAAAGAACTGCTGTCCCATGAAGGTTCCCCTGCTTGTCCAGAAAAGCTTGGGCTCCTTCCCCTCCCCAAACTTCACCACAAGCTTTGCCTGGACTTTGAGGCTAAAGATCAGGGCATTGCAACCCAGGGAACCGTCAAATTACCACCAGAGCATGGTGGATAATGGGGACACTAGCAAACAGCTCAAGAGTAGCACCCCAGGGATAATAAATGCCAAGCCACTTGCTTCAATAACCTTTCTTATTTTTTCACACATAAGGGCCTGCATTTTGTTCCTATAGCCTTGCTAGTTCTATGCTGGCTAAAACTGCACATATTCAGAGTATTTCTTTTCCATCAGAGCTGACAACCTGTTTTGTTTGTTTGCTGTTCTGCTACATAAACATGTTGACGCAGCTGTAAAGCATGGCCATAGTCAGGGCCATTTAAGCTCCACTGTCCATCCATAAGGCTCTTTTGCTCAGGGTCTAAAATTACCTAGCTGCACCCACCCCTTGAAGTATAAAGAGGAGAGGAATCCCCAATAAGACTATATCTCTGGTTAGAAGGAACACCTGTCATTGCAGATAACAACAGATAGCAAGCTGCTGATAGCAAACTGTATGCAGCAAGGGTAGTTAGGCAAACCTCATGGTACATGCTCCCGGCATATGCCAGGATAGAGAAAAAAAGCCACTATCTTCTAGAAGTTGCAGCTGAGATAAGAACTCACAAAATGTAAGGTGACCAGGCCCACTCTGACCTTGATCATTTGAGATCCTTAAAATCAAACAGTGATGGATAAGTTTAAATGGTCATGGATGAAACACAGAAGTACTGGTTTTGCTGCTGCTAGCAGCAATTACAGAACACCATTTTAAAAGTAGCAACAGGAAAAATATTGCTGGTTGACAACTCTTCCGTGTGAAGATGTCCCTGAAAACTTGGAGTCATTGAAAATGGGCTCTTTACATTGCCATGGAGACTTTAGAATGCTTATACTTTTTTCTGCTAAATGGGGCAGCTATTTTCACCATTCAAAGAATATCACTCTGATTGGGATTGCGAACATTTATTAAAGCAGGGCAGCATCCATCCACCCACAGTCTATAATTGCTCTGAGGAGAGATTTATAATAAGTAGCAACACTAACTTCACTGTTCCTTTCTGGTGTGTGCTATGTTTAGGATGAACTGGTTGCCTCCAAGTTATTGAAATTTATTTTGTATCATGGAATTAGAATATCAAATCTGAATATGAACTGGTTTTATTGTCATGTTTAAATGCCACCTTTAAAAACACCCATGTTTCCTTGTCTGCACAGGCTTTTTTATGTGTGGTTGCTGCCTCCTAGAATCTGTGATCCTGTAACCAGATCCAGAGCCTCACATGTTGAAAGCATGTGTGAAAAAGCCAGAGGCTTATGTTATGTTATGTAGGCCTCATGACACGATGCAGATGCATGTACCACACTCTGTGGACAGAGGTCCTCTACCGAAGAGGCAAATCTGCAGCCCAAAGCAGGCATTCCTATCTGAAGGAGCATGATAGGGATGGGCACGTGCAGAGGACAGATCCTTTAATACACGTCTATAATATGCAATAGCCAAAGCCTTCTGGGCCACCACTGAGAATCCCTCCTCCTCGTTGCCTCCATCCAAGCCTCCCTCAGAGGTGGCTGTCAGAGGTAGGTCCATAGGATAGCACTTCAGAGGGCTATTTTGCACATAGGCAATTGCTAACATTTGCTCTGGGATTTTCAAAAGACTGTTTAGTGACAATCCTTATGGATTTAAGACACACAGTTGCCCACTATAAATCTTAATTACTACTTTTTATCTCAGGCCAAATTTGTTAATCCTTCACCCCAGCCAAATTACAGTTAAAAACAGCCCCAGCTCTTGGACACTATCTTCCTCTTATTCCAAAAGCACCTGTTACTGTGTATCTGTCTACCTAGGCCATATTTTTCCTTTTGACTCTTTCTCTAACTTTCTTCATAGGTCAGCCTCTTTCATAATACAGCCACCTGTTCCCTACTTTCACCAGCCACGTGAAAGAGAAGGCATGGCTTCAGGAGTTAACTTTTCACTCTCTCTTCAGCTCTCCACTGTCCTAAAACACCACTGACCAACCAGCAGAACTTCTTCCTTTCTGATTACCACAGACCAACTAATTTAGCTGTCAATTGTCAACTCATTAACTGTCATTTCCCAGCCACTCTTGTCCACTTAGCTAGATCTCCAGCCAATTATCTGTCTCTCCGACTTCACAATGTTACAGTATTATGCAGGTCTTTGACAGCAACCAAAAAGGCCTCCTCAGTCCTACCGTCATACATTGTAGTTTCACACAGCCTAAACATAGTAAGTATTACATAACAATTATAATTACATACAGAAGTGTTCATTACTTAAATGAAACTAGGATCATTCACTGTATATTTAGGTAAGCAAAGACACCCTTACTGAGCTGCTTCACATGGGTTTTTAATCCACAATGAGTTGTGCTGCATATGGTCGCTTCTGGAATATGCCACACTGAGTGGGGATTGGGTTGTGTCGACCTGGCCACCAAGGGCTATTTGGGGTCTAAACCACTCTCACATAAGCATACAATAAACCAAGAGCTCTGTGACGGTTGGCCAACCTGCAAATAGCTCTCAGTGGCTGGGCTCACTTGACCCATCTTCAAAATGCCACCTAGCTCAATGTGTTTTAAACATGACACTGTGTGTTGTGAGAACCAGGTTGTTATCGTCAATAAAAAGTCTTCTTCAGCAGCAAGATGCTGTTGATGTTGATCTAAATTTGTACTCCTGGCCCATAGGATGTGGTCCTGTCCAATGGCAGCCCATTTCTGGACTGAGGCTGTTATGCATAGAGGCATTTTACTACAGACACATTTGATGTTAGTATCAAGTATCACTGCTTGATATCACTGATGCAGTGCAAATGGGCCAACATTGGTCCATTGGGCCAATATTGGTGGCTCATGAGAACCCTAATTGTGAGGAGCAACTAGTTACAGTACAGTGCTGGATGGACAAGTGCCTACTGCCAATCTTCCAACGGACTAAGTACATCACCTTCTCCTCACCAACTGAACATGCAACCTTACCATCAGAAACAGCAGATGGGCATTTATGTGGATGCCTGCTCTGTGTGCCTGATTTTTTCTCTTTTTCCCTGTCAATATATATCATGTCAGCCTGGCAGTGCCCTATCCCACAAGCAAAATTGTGCTCCCTTTTGCTCTTACCTTCCTTACCTTTTCAACTGTCAAGAGGTAGAAATCTTCCCCCTGTTTCTGGTTGCCTCTACCAAACAAATTTAAAACTCTCTGAGCAGTTGGAGACACAGGTAACCCAAAAGGAAAAGAGAGAGAGCACAACTTTTCAAATGAAGTTTACATAATTACTGAAGCAAAATATTAACAGAATAAAAAGTTTAAAATCTGAATAGACACAAATGCATGTGCAGATGAAACACATGTGCATGCACTGCACACAAAGACGTGTGAGAAATAAAGTTATAGAACTGGGGAAACACAATCAGATAACCTTACTAGGTGGTTTCTCTATTTTATCCAAGTCACTTGTCCAAGTGATATCTTATTGTTATCCTGTCTCTCAACCAATTTCTGGTTCCAAAAGCTCTGATCCTTTCTTTCCCCTAATATTGTTTTGTTCTGTCCCTCCCTCTCTTAACACACACACACACACACACCCCTAAGTCCAGTGCACCCACTGTTAAGAACATTAGCTCCAGAATCTAAAATGCTCCAAATGTATTGTCCCAAACAGCTTTCATCAAAAAGCATTAAATATTTCCTTTAATGAAGAATGTCCTTGAAACATTTTGGAAACATGTCGGGTATATTTGTGCAACTGCCTTCCCCACACCAGCCTTGGACTATTCTACAGTTGCTATTGATCCTATTTCTGCTGGCATTTTCCCTCTCATCTTTACCTAGCAAAGATATCCAACTGTCTTTAAGATTCTGCTGTTTTTAAGCTTTTAAAACTTAAAATTGAAAGCTCTGACATTAATAGCCCCTGTACTCTGTCCCACCCAGTAATTCCCTAACTACTTAGGACACAGAGAAGAATAGGAATGGAATATGATCTAACAACCACAGAAGGAGCTCCCCCCTCCCCCAAATTTTGAAAGCAATGTGGTAGATACATGGATGAGCATGTTGGAATGATGGAGACACCAGTAGATAATTTCATTCAGTAGCAGGAGAACCATTATTATGCCCATCTGGATATTTCTTCCCTTCAGATTCCTCCTTCTTTGGAATGTCAGTTTTCTATAGATTGGTACCACCAGTACCACTACGTCAGACAACAATAACCATAAGCAAGCAGTGAAGAATTCTGCCTGCCTGGCCCTTAAGGTCAATTGTCTCATTAGACATTAGCTTTTCCATGAGAATATTACTCATAGCGGAGGACCCTGGAAACTGTTAAGCTAAGCAGCAGATTAAATTGTCCACAAACCCATCATCATACAGTTGAAATTCCCCTTGGACAACATTCTGGTGCTCATCCTGGAAAAGTTTCTATGGAGTTAATGCATTCTCTTGTTTGGAAAGCAATGCCCTTATAGGAAACAATCCCTGCTCTTATTATGACAGAAAACTCCTATCCATCAGGGTACACAGCTGCAGACACAGAATGAAAATTCAGCAGTCACAATCTGCTAGCTATGTTTCTAATGAATGCTCACAAGCATTCTCTTTATCTCCACTAATTGTTTCAATTGGATTTTAAAATACCACAAATGGAGAAGTGGCACTGTAGTGCACTTGCTTTCTCTATTAACAAGCCACTTTTATTAAATAAAAAGCAATTCAGAGCATCTCGGAAAAGGTTTATTATTTTGTATACATTCTTGCTCCATAATGAATCATGAATCATTCCATCTATAATTATGCCTGACTTGTTGTTCCATGGAAACCAATAAGATGATTGGTAAGATCATGCACAGGGCACTGGAAACAATTGGAAACGGTTTAAGGATCAAGCAACATATGCCATGGGAGAGCCATCCTTAGATCTTCCAAGGACCAAAAATGGGGATGCAGGGATGAATTGGTCAGAGCAGTGTTTCTATGTCCCGGGCAAGGGCGGGGGTGGGGAGGTGTGGGGCTGGGGAACTAACCATTTGCTTTCCACTGATACACTGTTTTGTCTCTCCAGATTTCCCTCACACCCAAAGCTGCTAGCAGTGCTGCTGGGGACGTGAGAAAGGTGCAATATTGTTTATGGGTGCTAATGCCAGTAGAATTAATAGCAGCTTAGGGGTGAGGGAAAATATCAAATGGAAAAACAGCACTGGGGACACAGTAGCTTGCAGGGAACAGGGGTAAACAGCTGATGCTCCAGGCCTGTTCCTTTGCCTGTCCATTCAATAACTGTGGTTATCCTATGAAAAAGTCACTAGGGATCTGTGATCACCTGCCATATGTCTCTTCAGGGATTCCTTGAAGCAAGTAGGTTTTCCGTAACACAACGTTAATAATGTTAATCTCGGTTCTCAGAATTAACATGCTTCAAAAGTCTTTTTTGCCCTTGTCCCTCTGCCTCTGCAGTAGGACTGATCTGAAAATTCTCCTTAGATTTTCAACATATTAATTTGCATTTCAAAGGCTTTCAACCTCTTGGGAAAGTGGCTAGCAAGTTCCTTTCATTCCTTTGACATTCTTACCTTAGAGATCAGTTGTCTGCAGGCAGAGGAGTATTTTAAAGTATTTAGTTCCCATGACAACTTTATCTCCTAACCATTGGCAACTTTTGGAATTGCCTGAGGGTGACTGAAAAAGTCACTCAGCTTGTGATAGAGGAACCAGTTCACCTCTGAGTGCTGGATGAAACTGAAACATTCACATTTATTACAAGCGGCATCACCATGCCCCAAGTATCATGAGCTTTCTGGACAGTGAAAATACAGGGATATGTTTCTTCAAGAAGAAACTTAACCATTGTACCAAATGTTCCCAGGCTATCTGAGATGGGTTGTCCTTCCTCAGAAAAGGCACCCCCTTCCCAGAATTCCCTTCCCAAATGAATCAGCTGCAGAACAGACAGGAGTTCAACAGAAAGAAGTTCTCTATTGCAGCACCTACTAGAAAATGCTCTACTGGTTTCATTAGCAATGGGGCTAGGAAACTTAAACTTAAACATTATATCTGTTGTTCAGATTTGTACAGAATTCAGTCCTGATCCAACAAAAAAGGATCTGGGCTGCGGGAGGGAAAGGAATATGGAGTCTGAATTTGTCTTAAAGATTCAGTAGCAATGCAAAAGTGGTGAAGGGAATTTGAGCAAGCTATTATGAAGCAGTATCAGTGGAGTGTAAAGGTGACTCTAAAATAAGCAAGTTAAGTTGAAGTAATTACTAGATTATTATTACCATTTTAATGAAGGATATATTTTAGTTACAGATGTTATGTTACACGAGAACAGAGAAGTCCACTTTTGTTCTACGTACTGTTTACTTTTCTATGATTTGCAGTAGACCTTTAACAAAAAACATCCTTGGACATAAAATCCACTGTGCACTATTTGATTTCTGACAATGACATATAGAATATATAGGGCAGGCTGAAAGTTTCTTTAGAAGTTAGTACAATTGCCATATGTCTGCCTTCCTGCATGGATAGGACCATTTGAAATCCACCTACTCTGGTTCATCTGGCTGGAGTGGTGGAAAAAGACAAGGACTAGGTATGACTTGATTATCACTAAAGTCAGCAAGAAGAACACCAATATCAAATGCTTCTATAGCGTCTCACTAGTGAGCCTCTGTGTAGTGAGCTAGGCATCCCCTCCCAAATGAGACAGGCACATCAACAATTATTCCATACAGAAACAATGTATTCACAAGCCTCAAAATATGCACACCAGGTGGAAAGTTGACCCCTCACTCTGTCCCCTCTCACCCACGGCTCCGGGGCTGGTCTCTGGAGGGGGTGCACTATGGAAGTGGGCATCTCCTGTGCGTGCCTGGGAATCTCATCCGAGCATGCATACATGACACTCTAGGGTGGCATGGGGACGGGGGGATCAACCTCTAACTGATTTTTGCTGGACCACCACATGGAAAGTCCTTGGAGCCATTACGAACTCGTTCCCAATTAATATTTTTACCTTGGCAGTTTGAGGGATGCTCTTCATGACCTGGCAGCATTTTCCGTTAGCCGTTTTGTAGTAGATGGACATCTGCTAGTCAGAGACACTAGGTGTCAGTTCCAAACTAAGATCCATGGCTAAAAAGATTTTTGGCTTTGAGTCTTGTTGAGAGGCTTACAACTTTAGCAAGGCACTAATTTTATAGTAATTGCCTGCAGGGAAAGGAAGCAAATAGCCTCAGTAAGGCACTCAGGTGCAAATGGGAGTTCATTCAACAGGCATTTTCCTCTTGGTAGGGAATTAATGGATACCTGGCATCTCCTGGGTTCAGGACTACATTAGAGACCACGTGGTCATACTTACTTACTACCACTTCAGTCAAATTGTCTCAGCCTAGCTTCCATTAACATCTATGGTGCACATAGGATTAAATGCCCAAAACAGATTAATCTGAACACATATAAATGTATAGAACATTCTGTATGCCTGTGTGTAAACATATTTGAGATTGATAGCCTTCATATTATTTCAATAAAGTGATGATGATTCTTTTTCTTCCAAACAAGTCATATCACACATTTTCCCCTTCCTCTAACCTTAGTATAAATGGAAGATTTTCATCAACAACAGAATCTTTTCCCAACACCTGTAGTTATAGAAGATAATGTTTGAGTGTTTTATATAGGCTTTAATATCCATGATTTTGCATTTATTATGATATAATAAGTGTATATTACAATGTGTCTTACATATGTTTAATTAGTTAATCTCTTTGTAAAATACTTAAAGACTGTGTGTGGAACATGGTATATAAATCTGTTACATGATCAATAATATGATTGGCTCATTCATCATCATTTGTTTCTTTCACACAAATGATGTGGGCCATTCAGTACTATGTAGAATCTGTTTATCTGTTTCAATTTCATTTATTTTATCAATATAAATAAGAAATATATATGAAAAAGACCAATCCAAGTAATTCTTACCAATTTTATTCTGCATCAGGCATGAATAAGGAAAAAGGTGGTTAGATAGAAATTGTCTTCTCCAAAGTTGCTGTCCACTCTTGCACAGAATAATGATGGTTTTTAACTCTCAAATATACACTGTACACAAAACTGTGCAATATCAACAATCTCACTCTAAAGGCAGAAAATAAAGAGGAGCTAAAGAACCTCTTCAAGCAGGTGAAAGAGGAGAGTGCAAAAGTTGACTTGAAATGCAACATTAAGAAAACTAAGATCATGGTATCTGGTCCTATCACTTCCTGGCAAATACACGGGGAAGAAATGGAGGTAGTGACAGATTTTATTTTCTTGGGCTCCAAGATCACTGCAGTCACTGGGCATGTTTGGGCTTGAGAAGAGAAGGCTGAGGGAGGATATGATATCCCTCTAGAAGTACCTGAAAGGCAAGAGCCCTTCTCACTGATACCAGAGTGTGGGACATGGAATAATCAATTCAGGTAGGAAGAACCCACATTAAGGCTAGATATCAGGGAAAGTTTCCCCACTGTCAGAGAAATACAGTGAAACCAATGGCTGAGAGAGGTCATGGGCTCTACCACAGTGTTGTGCTGTGTTAGACACAAAGTCGTGTCCAGCCCATCGCAACCCCATGGACGACATTCCTCCGGGCTCTCCTGTCCTCCTCCATCTCCAGGAGTCCACCTAAGCTCACAATAAACTGCTTCAGTGACTCCGTCTAGCCACCTCATACTCTGCTGTCCCCTTCCTCTTTTCCTGTCAATTGTTTCCAGCATTAGGCTCTTCTCCAGGGAGTCCTTCCTTCTCATTAGGTGGCCAAAGTATTTGAGTTTCATCTTCAGTATCTAGCCTTCTAAAGAGCTGGCAGGGTTGATCTCCTCTGACTGGTTTGATCTCGCAGTCCAAGGGACTCACAGGAGTCTTCTCCAGCACCACAATTCATTCTCCCACACTAAAGAGATTGAGAAAGAAACTGGACAGTCATCTGAGTGCGATGGTGTAAATTGGTGTCCTGCACCAGCAGGGTGTTGGACTCGATTGCCTTCATGGCCCATTCCAACTCTAGTATTCAATGATTCTTAACTCCTTTTTTAAATGCAGCTTGAATATCAGGCATTTCTTGTTCCATAAAAGGAATTCTTTGTTGACACAGCTTAAGTATAACTTTGCTTACCTGGGAAATTAGTTTAAAGGTTCTATAGTTGCTGCACTCTTTGGTATATCCCATATTGGACATGCACACGGTAGGCATGTCATGAGCAGAGACAGGTGGAGCCAGTGGTTACATCCAAGAGTCCCCTTCTGCCTTGTTCTGTTTCTGTTTCGTTATTGGAGACTGGAATGTATATTGGACATTTCCAGTCTGTGTTCATTGTTCTGTTTTCATATTTGTTGGAACAGTCTTGTTAGGATTTTGCCTGATTAAGTCTCTGCCGTTTGAGATAATTCTGTTGGTATCCTATCTACTCAAGATGCTTTATTCCCTCCAAGTGCTTTCAGGGCAGCTTTTATTTTACTTCCTAACATTGCAGGTTCTTCCTCACAGGCTTTGTATTTGAAGGACTGAGTCATCTTTTTATCTCTTCTTTGTAGTTCTCCCATATATTCTGTTTATCCTTTCTTATATGACACTCTTGTGTCAGTCTTTCAATGTTCCTAATCTAGGTTTGAATTTACCTTTGATTTCTTGGACCTTTTAGAAAAGAACTCCTGTCTTTCCTCTTTTGTTCTTCTCTTCTATATTTTTGCACTGGCCATTTTAATGGTCTTTTTTTTTTTTGTTCTACTTGATAGTCATTGAAAAGTTGCATTTAGAACTCTGACTTTATATCTGTCATCTTTCAGTTTTGCTTCTCACCTGTCCTTTGAAATTGTTAATACTTCTGCCATCCCTCTAGGCTTTTCCCTTTCTATTTATGTATTTCTGTATTGATATGCCACCTATAACTGCAGAGGCCTTCCTCTTTGCTGCAGAAATTTTCTTTTTTTCTCTAATAATGTCTATGGTTTCAATCATAGTTCTTTCAGTCCATAGTTCTTCTGGTTCACAGGAAAACTTATTTCTATGTAACTATGCATAGGATTTCTCTGAATTTTGAATCAAAGCTGTTTTTAGGAAATTTAGACATTTTCTTAAAAGGTTTTTTAATACCTCAGAATTCATCATCTTCTCTTTTTTGGCATCTCCTCATTCCCTAAAGAGCATTCTCTTCTATTATGCCTAGTCAATACTTGGAGGTTTACTTATAAACCACAAGAAATCCATTATGTGCAGCATGTTTTAACCTTTAATATTGTAGTGTATTGTCCATGTTTAGCTTAGTTTATTTTAAGCAAGATCGATAACACCTGCTGGTTTCAATGCCATTTCCCAGATGCTTGCTAGAATTACAGCTTATGCAAGGTGTACCAAATCACAGCAAAGTCCTCCACATCTCTGTTAACAGCAATCCACAAGCGAAATCAGCTTATATATACTTTTCAGGAGGTGAGAGCCTAATTGTTTTATGAATCTCTCAGAAAAAGATTGCTTGAATAATAACACATTAAGGACCATTTTATTTTATTTTTTGTGCTCCATATTTTTAACCTCACTATTTTTTTCCTAGAGTTCATTTGTGTCTATATTTCACTTCTTAAATACATTGACAGACTTGCTTCTACAGTCTCTGAAATCCCTCCGGAGAACACTTGCTGCTCTCACTTTGAAAAGATATTCTGAAAACAACTGTGTTATGAGGTCTCGTGTTTATCAATGATTGTACATCAAATGAGTTCATCTGCAGAGCACAAATGAAAGAAGCAAAATGGGTCTCTTAACTGCTAATGTGACAAGCACACTCAGTGCTTGGAGAGCTGGGCCAATTCTTTGCCATCCCTGGTATTACCCTGGTAATAAAAATTCTTCAGCCAAGATTGGTCTGCCGTGAGATTTCAAATACCTATTTGTTTTCAGCAGGATGACATAGATGTAATATCTGTTCCTGGTATGACTTGCATAACCCACATTGATACAGTTATGTTGAATCTCAGCTTCTTTGAGTTGGCTAAGATCTTGTAAAGACAAATAAGATGTAGACTTCCACATGTCTTCGGCGAATGGGGCGGCATAAAAATGTTTTAATAAATAAATAAATAAATAAATAAATAAATAAATAAATAAATAAATAAATGTGATCTTTAGTCAGCTGAGTTAGTTGAGCCCTGGGAAATACATTGGCTTCCTTTGTAAATGCTAATCAACAGGGATGTGTTACCTTTTTGTCAAATGTAATGCTCCTTTATAACATTAATGATCAGGATTGTGTAGCCGTTACAGGATTGGATCAGAACTCAGGAGATGTTCTAGTTCCCACCTGGCCATGAAGTTCACAAGCTATCTACCAGTTGATGTGTCTAACACACCATGCAGTCCTTGTGCGAATAACATTGAGAAGAGGAGGCAGATTGTGTAAGCTGCCTTGAATTCCTTATTAGAAAAATGATGGAATACACATATAATAAATACATAAATGAATCCATTCTAAGATTCACACAATGAGTTGTGCAATGGAGTAAAACCCCCTGAACGGTATGCAAATATGATGGAAAGTGTTCAATATATATGTAAGGACTATTAGGCACCAAACTCAGGCCACTCCACATCAGAAAGTACAATTATTTACCTATGACAGAAAGTCTAGAATGGATAAAGTATGAATTATATCAGTGAGTACTAAATTAATATGAGAACAGTGACAATCTGCTGGTTTTGTATGAATTGATGAATTAATACCTCAGTATAACCACACAAAACCTTATGGGAGTGTTGTCTTCCATGACACAGTCAAATTAAAAACAATCCAACAGGGCATGTTTCCTAAGGGCCATCGTTCAGTTACCAAAGTGCATCCCACAACATCCATTCCACCATTTCCTGGGGCATGTGTGTCGAGACCTAGTCAGCATGGGTCCTGCCCAGCAAACATTGCACTCCTGAGCTTTTCGCATTGAGAAGAATAAGATTTATTTTATGAATAACAGATTCAGATTGTTTTGGATGAACAAGGAATATGAAAGCCATCCAATTTGAGAACAGTGGCATAAAAATCCAGCAACAGCATAAATAACATGTGTGCTTAAAATACACGAGACCACAGGGAGTATGGATAAAAAGTACTGACTGAAATAGACAGTGGAGGAGAGAATTGCAGCCAAACACCACAAGACAGCCTTTGTCCGCAGCAGCTCTGAGGCCAGAGGATGGCCTGCTGAGGCTTAGACCTGCCCAAGGCTGTGCAGGATCAGACAGGTTTCAGATGAGAGACCTTAAGTGAATAAGTTACTCTAGACATGTCAATGGTTAGCTTTATTTTGAGTATATAATTATTATATATATTTTTTAAAAATCACACTTTTGATCACATGTTTATTCAGTGTTTACATTTTCATAGTACTATTTAATGGGTAGATTAAAAAATACATGGACTACTTATGTTCATAATGGTTTAAGTTGCTAATTTTTCTTAAGAACTCAACCTCTAGAGGGGAACACCCCCACACCCATCATAACAATGAACCCAGTCAGGGCCCCCCAAATTCGCCTTGGAAAGGAAAGGAAAGGAAAGGAAAGGAAAGGAAAGGAAAGGAAAGGAAAGGAAAATACTAGGATTCTGAGCACGGATCTCACTTGATTACATCCAGCTGAACTCTAATTATCAACATCAAGGAATCTATTGTACAACAGGAAAAAGTCTATTCTTTCTCCTGCTCTGTTTTCTTTATACTTTTCTGTGTCTTATCATACATGCATTTTGTGTCATTATACCACAAAATACAACAGCATGATAGTGATAGGTCCAGTCTATTCCTATCTTGGCAAGATTTATGTGTTAAGAATTTTTGTGGCAATGTTGACATAAGAACAAAAGAAAGGACATGCTGGATCAGAGCAAAGGCTAATTAGTTTGGTATAGTGTTAACAAGCTTTACTACCAGATGCCTATAGGTACAGGGGTGTATGGTGCATCTGATACTGCAGGCAAAACATATCCATCATGATCAGAAGCCATGATTCCAAACAACTGACTGCTTACCTCAGAAGGGCTGAAAATCTGAAAAGTTTTGTGTTCAATTCTGCTAGCTAGAAGAAGTCCTCTCTCTAGGATGAGCCTCTTGAATGGTTAACAATAGAATACACATATAAACCTGAACAACATATAAGGAGGCAGCCTAAAGGTACCTGATTACGCTTGGCTGAGCTGATCCAAGCAGACAAATAGGTAAGACAGAGAAGTATAGGGGATAGGGGGAAGACTAACCAGAGCAAAGGAGTTATAAAAGGAAAAAAGGTCAAGAGAGGGAGGTTCTTGGAACAAGGTCTGTGCATTCATTTTTGGAAGGAAATGAAGCAGACAAAATCTATTGAACAATAGAGCAAATGTGAAAAAAACAATGTGGGAAAATATTTATTTAATTTAATGGTTTCTGAAGTTCAGTAAGTTCAGTGCCCTGGCAAAATGGAAGAAAGCCTGAAAATGTCAAGCCATGTGGGTAGAAAACACCAATGTCACAAGCTGGAAAACACAGTAGAATTTCCATTGAAAGCAACAGAATGGTTGCCAGATACTCTTCTCCATTTTTAAATTTCCTTTAAAATGAGAATCCTATGTGAAATTTCTGTAAAATTTGGTGTGACTGGTACCTGTAAAGCCTGTAAATTTCATACCATTTGAATGAAAAAACAGATATCCCATCTTCCCTTTATCATTGAACTCATGGTGGTATACTTGGGGATATGAGGCAGTCTCTTATCCAGGCGCTGACCAGACCTATAACTGCTTTGCTTGGATTTCTGATTTTTACCTGGAAACCTTGGTTGAAAGAGGGAAAGTCCAACATCATTCTTTTCAGCATTCCTTTACAACAAAACCCCTTTAAAGTATGATCATGTTGATTATAGTTACAAAGTCGCATCTGACCCATCACAACCCCATGGACAATACTCCTCCAGGCCTTCCTGTCCTCCACCATCCCCCGGAGTCCACTTAAGCTCACACCGACTGCTTCAGCCACTCCATCTATCCATCTCATTCTCTGGCCCTTCTTCTTTTGCCTTCCATCATTTCCAGCATCAGGGTCTTCTCCAGGGAGTCCTTCTTTCTCATTAGGTGGCCAAAGTATTTGAGTTTCATCTTCAGTATCTGGCCTTCTAAAGAGCAGTCAGCGTTGAGTTCCTCTAAGACCGGCTGGTTTGATCTTCTTGCAGTCCAAGGGACTCACAAGAGTCTTCTCCAGCACCACAACTCAAAGGCCTCAATTCTTCAGCACTCAGTCTTCCTTATGGTCCAGCTTTCACAGCCATACA
Source organism: Varanus komodoensis (assembly GCF_004798865.1). Taxonomy (NCBI): domain Eukaryota; kingdom Metazoa; phylum Chordata; class Lepidosauria; order Squamata; family Varanidae; genus Varanus; species Varanus komodoensis. Next base: position 2,879,975 of record NW_025335701.1, read on the forward strand.
TTGCAACTGGGAGAACCATAGCTTTGACTATATGAAGTTTTGTCGGCAGGGTAATATCTATGCATTTTAGTATGGGGTCTAGATTTGCCATAGCTTTCCTCCCACCGAGCAAGCAACTTTTAATTTCTTGGCTGCAGTCACCATCTGAGGTGATCTTGGAGCCCAGGAAAATAAAATCTGTCACTACCTCCATTTCTTCCCCAACTAGAAAGTGATACGACCAGATGTCATGATCTTAGTTTTCTTGCTGTTGAATTTCAAGCCAACTTTAGCACTCTCTTCATTTACCTGCATCAAGAGGCCCTTAGGTCCTCTTCACTTTCTGCCATTAGTGTGATATCATTTGCATATCTGGGGTTGTAAATATTTCTCCCAGCAATCTTAATTCCAACTTATGATTGATCTAGCACTGCCTTTCGCATGATGTGCTCTGCATATGAATTAAATAGTCAGGGTTTCTTTGGGATGTTTTAGTTGATACCTCTTGACAATGTTACAAACCTCCATCCATAATTCTTCAGACACTCTATCTATCAGATCTAATTTCTTAAATCTATTTGTTGCTTCTACTGTATATTCGTCAGGAATTGATTTAGGTCATACCTGAGTGGCTTAGTGCTTTTCCCTACTTTCTTCAACTTAAGCCTAAACAAGAGGCTGTTGATCTGAGCCACAGTCAGTTCCTGGTCTAGTTTTTACTGACTGTATAGAGCTTCTCCATCTTCGGCTGCAGAGCACATAGTCAATCTGATTTCTGGACATTTCTGGTGATGTCCATGTGTAGTCGTCTCTTGGGTTGTTGGAAAAGAGTGTTTGCTATGACCATTGTGTTCTCCTGACAAAATTCTTCCAGCCTTTGCCCTGCTTCATTTTGTACTCCAAGGCCAAACTTACCCATTATTCCAGTTATCTTTTGGCTTCCTACTTTAGCATTCTAATCCCCCATGATGATAAGGACATCATTTTTTGGAGTTAATTCTAGAAGGTGTTGTAGGCCTTCATAGAACTGGTCAACTTCAGCCTCTTTGGTGTTGTAGGTTGGGGCATATATTCGGACTACTGTGATGTTGAATGGTTGCCTTTGATTCAAACAGAGATGATTCTGTCATTTTGGAGATTGTATCCCAGTACTGCTTTTCCTACTCTTTTATTGACTATGAATGCTACTCCATTTCTTCTGAGGGATTCTTGCCCGCAGTAGTATACCTGATGGTCCTCTGAATTAAATTCACCCATTCCTGTCCATTTTAGTTCACTGATTCCTAAGATGTCGATGTTCAGTCTTTTCATCTCTTGTTTGACCACATCCAGCTTACCTTGATTCATAGATCTTACATTCCAGGTTCCTATGGAGTATAGATCTTTACAGCATCAGACTTTCCTTTCACCACCAGATACATCCGCAACTGAGTGTATTTTCGGCTTTGACCCAGTCACTTCATTCTTTCTTGAGCTACTAGTACTAGCTCTCTGCTCTTCCCCAGTAGCACATTGGACACCTTCTGACCTGAGGGGCTCATCTTCCAGCATCATATCTTTTCCCCTTTTGGTACAGTTCATGGGGTTTGCATGGCAAGGGTACTGGAGTGGGTTGCCATTTCCTTTTCCAGTGGATCATTTTTTGTCCGAGCTCTCTGCTATGATCTGTCCATCTTGGGTGCCCCTGTATGGCATAGCTCACAGCTTTCTTGAGCTACAAAGGCCCCTTTGCCACGACAAGGCAGTGCTCCATGAAGGGGACAGTATCATCATAACCACCTGCTAGTTCATGCAACACTCCAGCCATATCCAACCATCTTCCATACTGAATCTCTTCCTCCTTATCTTCAGCTTTCTCTTTGCACCACTTCCTTAGCAGAACTTACTGAGTGAAGCAGCTTATAGACTTATTGTGATGGAACAAAGTCCTCTCTGCACTCCACTCCTGTTGTGAGAGGTGTTGACTTATTTATTACATTTATGCATTATATGGACATCTGCCTACCTGTTGCAAGTAGAAGAAACTGCTGCTCTGGTGCTGTAAGTGCAGGAACTGGCATGGCGTAGCTCTGTGGCATTAGGGGAATTCAAGCAAGGCAGCAGCAACATGGGGGAAGAAGGAAAGTGCCAAAGAGATCAATTCACTGAGCTCACTTCCTCAGCATTCACCCATGTAAAATGCAAAATAAGGAATATTTTCACTGCATCTCTTTCACCTGATGCTCTAACCCCTTCCCAAAGAACTTCATCTATGAATATTCAGCCTAGCCCTAGCATCCACACATGTGCACCAGAATCCTTTGCACTTCAGCGCTCTCCCTGAGTTCCTAGATGTTAAAAATGTAGGTAAAAGTTGGAGGTAATTGTACTTTAGTACATATTCTCAGTGACATTCCCATACAGACACTAATATTAGATTATTTAACATCTCTCAACCCAATCAGATACTTAGAACATTATCCTGAACTCTATGTCTACCTAGAAGTAAGTCTCTTTTAGTTTAGTAGTGTTTACTGTCAGAACAGTGAATATTTGGGTTACAGTATAACTGCTATAGTCTATGTCCTTATTTCTGTCAGGGATATGTAAGAAAGTGAACAGCTATAGTTCACAGCACTTCTCCACCAGACTTTTCTTCAGGTGTTTCAGAGAGCAGTGGAAGGATGCTGTATGTGGTGAAATGCTGGACTGCAGTTACCACTGACTAAGTGAAGTGTCTGTGTACCTTGGATTGACTCAGTCCATTCAGGCTGGCCATTGTCTCCTAAAGACAGGAAAGACCTCATGTTCTAATTAAGACTGGAATAGAAAGGGCTTTCTGTGCTTTGGTGTGTGTTTTTGTTTCATTATTTCTTTGGCCCTGCCTTCTTTTTAGTTCTAATGTTTGTCTTAGCACATGGGCTATGATTCCTGGCTCGCCTCTGACCCTTGACATAAGAACCTAGGAACCTGTCTTGCACCAAGTTAGATCATCATCCATCTAGCCTAGTCATGCCAATTCTAATTTCAGATACTCTCCAAGGCTTCAGGCAGAAGTCTTCTCTATCTGTCTGGAGATGTTAGGGACTGAATATGAAACTTTCTGCAAGCAAATTAGATGTTCGGCCAGTGACCCACAAAATGTGAGCAAAACCACCCCTGAGATAGGCTAGGTCCTGTTCCCCTCTTCCACCTTATTTACTCCAGTCTGTTTAAACAGATCTTCTCAAGGGTCCAAAGCTCTGTGATATTGTCTCCAGCAAGCAATTCTAGATTTAAACCTTTGCCCACACCAGCACTTCCACAATTGGGTCAACTCAGCAAGTGGCCTCTGGTCTTCATTTCAAATTTATGAGGGCAAAGTCTTACCACTTTCTATCACTTTTTTTCTGCTGTGCTGCCAGATTAATTTAAAGCAGGTCAGACTGATAAATCATAGATCAAGGGTCACAACAGAAAGAGAAAAGCAAATCAATAACTTGCACATTCCGAAGTGGCTTTTCAAGCATGTCTTTTTATATTTTCGCTCTTCCTTCACCCGCCTGGCTGATAATCAAATGATCTCATCCAATGCTAATGCTAATACAATGATATCTTCATAATCCAACCCAGATAACATGCTTTTTTGGTTCTTTGGCCTTAATGAAAAGCATTGTGGATACTGGAATTTACTTCTACATTGTATTCATTGTTTCAAGAAAGTTTTGAGGGATATTAGAAGGTTAGAATTAGGAGAGCATCTGAGTGGAAAAGAACTTGTTTTGCATAGAGATCTATCTCCAACAATTCAAGTTACAACAATCGGATAGGTGCTACAAAAGAGCAGAGTTTTAGTCAAGCAGAAAAACTCTAGGCGTCCTTGCTAAACCAGTATTTCTCAGCCTGGTCTGAAGTGGTTTCTTTGTTTTTTTTCTGGTATGAGTGGGCATGGAAAGATAATTTTCAATTCAACAATCATAGAATAGTAGAGTTGGAAGGAGCCATGAAGGCCATCGGGTCCATGCCTCTGCTTTTGCTGGACTGCAAGCTACACCATCCCACTCAGGTGGTTGTCTAGTTTCTTTTCGAATGTCTCCAGTGTGGGAGCGCCCACCACCTCCCTAGGCAGCTGGTTCCACTGTCACATTGCCCTGACAGTGAGGAAGCTCTTCCTGATGTCTAGCCTGAATCTGGGTTGTTGCAACTTGAATTGATTCTTCCATGTCCTACACTCTGATATCAGTAAGAAGGGATCTTGACCTTCCTCTTTGTGACAGCCTTTGAGGTACTTATAGAGGGATATCAAGTCCCCCTCAGTCTTCTCTTCTCAAGGCTGAACTTGCCCACTTCTCTCAGTCTCTCCTGATAGGACAGTGTTTCCAAATCCTGGATCATTTTGGTTGCCCTCCTCTGGACTCCTTCTAATTTTCCTGCATCTTTCATAAATCTTGGTGCCCAGAGCTGGACACAGTCTTCCGGATGAGGTCTGGCTAATGAGGAGTATAGGGGAACTACTACTTCCCGTGATTTGGAAGTAATGGTTCTGTTAATACATCCCAAAATAGCATTTGCCTTTTTGGTGACTGCATTGCATCGCTGACTCATGTTTAGCCTGTCATTCACAAATACTCTGGAGATCTTTTTCTTTTTCTTCATTTGGTCAGCTCTGTGAGTCAGCTTGACTATGAAAAGAGATTTTTCAAATATATCTGTACAGACCCAACTCAATGGCCTATGGGTTGGCAGCTACCTTTCAGTGATGGCAGCTTCATTCCATACAAAGCAATTTAACTTGGGTGGGGTGAAGCTGTCAGGTGCTTTTCCTCACACCTATAGGTGAAAAGGCAAAGAGTTGATGCAGTATTTGATGCAAAAGTGGCTTCCCCCCTCTTAAAACAGACAGCTGGGGAGCGCTTTTCTAGTGCCAGGGTACCAAGTTGGTATGGTTGAAGCTACAGCTTATTTTAAGAAAGCGTTTTATACTGCATATCCCTTTACTGAAGTTCAGCACACGTGCTGCCCATAACTTCATTCTGGGGTGTGCAGTAAATGTATATATTAATATAAGGCATCAAATACATCACATTTCTTTTTATAGCATTTTTAGTTAGACTTTCCACTGAGACATACAAGAGTTTGAAATATTTTCAGCTATGATAAAACTTCCTTTTCCTTGGTTTCCTCAAGCAATGAAATCTTTTCAGAACTTGCCAGCTTTGGCCTGCAAGTTCACTTCTGGTTGACCTGCTGGGCTTGCTTTCCATCACAAGCCCAAATCCAGAGACTTTCTCTGACAACTGGGATGCCTAAAGAAAATGTTTCAATATTTGCAGGCCCACAAGCTGTGGAAACAAATGGCTGCATTCAAGAGGGAAGAGAAAAACTCTCTCTGACACTACAGTTTCCTCCTGAGACTGATTTGTAAGAAAAGCTGCAGGCCAAACCATTGACATATGAGATAGAATATGAGATGAGAAAAGGAAAGCAGAATTTCTTAAAATAAATGTCATCTCTTCTAAAATAAAAAGAATCATTTGTGAATTGAATTACCAAACTAAGGGTTATGTGGAAATACTCTCAGCTCAAGGGCTACTGGGTAAATGCCACTAAGGGCAGACCTTGCCAGGCACCTGCTGAAATGCACAACCCAGCAGAGGGCCTAATTCTGACCTCTAGAGCTCTCTTGCCCTGCTTCTCTTCATCTTCCTTGAGGTTCTTGCAACAACAGGAACAGGGAATGTGAGGAAACACCTCCTCTGCATTGCCTCTGCTCCATCCTACTGTTCCCCCTCCTTTTTTGGGTTGAGAAAGAAAAAGCAAGTGAACTGGTATTGGCAACCATGGCAAGGAAATGGACCCATTGAGGGCATGCTGTCCAAAGGCTCTCCAAGATACAGTTGACATTGGGAGGGGTATTTCTGCATGTATTAGTTGCAAATCAGCTTCCTACCATGACAGTAGCACCCAAGGTGACTCAAAATCCAGCCATCTTCCTCATCTTCATGAATACAAAATAGAAAGAAGGTACACATACCCCTCTAGGTATGAAAAGAATGCATGGAGTAGGGCTGTGCAGCCACATCCTCTAGCTTTGCCCATCAGTATACACTGCCTCTCCATTCCCTTGAAGAACATCCAATGGGCATTCATAGAATGAGTTCTCCTTAGGAGCAGACATACATATATAGTATACCCTGCCCAAACAGGATGACTTACCACCTCATATACATATACCTGTGTATACATTATTCATTCTCATGTCTGGTCAGCTGTGTGTGCGTTGGGGTAGGGGAGACAGCATATCATTCTGGTGATGAGCACGGCCCTGAGGATCTATCCATGCACTCACTGAATGCACAAATGGGACAATGTCAGAATTTAGACCCCCCCCCCCTCGCTGTCTGTCTGAGCCAGCCCCATTCCATGAGTTTGTTGGCAGTACTCATTTTGGGGGGTGGGGTAGATTCAGTATTATATTATTTGCTATGAGTATTGTTCTTGGGGCAAATGCTACACTAGAAAAAAATACGATTGCCTCTTGCTATGTTATCTACAACAATCAGAAGGTAAGATCTTCAAGGGCTGTGCGTGTGAAATGGCCATCTGCACAAAGCATTCTGCCTTTGTGTTTTGGATATATATCCATTTCCCATTTAAGAGTTACAACTTCTGACAAGGCAGCCAGACCAGCAACCCAGACTAATGAAGGCAAGATACAAGAATAATGATTTTCCAGCAAATTTACTTGTTTGCAGAAAGTAGGAAGCATTCCTGACAAACTGTTGGACTAGATCGTGCATGTGGCCTTTAATCTGTGTGACCCTCTAAGCCAGGGGTCCTCAAACTTTTCCAACAGGGGGCCAGTTGAAAGGTAGTGGAGGCTGGCGCACGCCGGCAAGGTGGCGGTGGTGGGTGCAGGCCAGTGAGGCGGCGGCAGCAGCAGTGGTGGGCACAGAGATGCGGCAGGCGTGGGTGTGCTCATGTAGGGAAGGCAGGCGCGATTGCGGCCGCCTACCCCCCAGCACAGTCACAGCCATCTCCTCCCCCCACAAGCATGACCACGATCGCACCCATCTTCCCTGCACGAGCGCACCTGCGATCATGCCTGCCTTCCCACTGAGTACGCCTGTGCCAGCTCAGAGCTTTTGGACTCACTTGGAGATCGTTTTCTCTGAGTCCAAAAGCTTTGAGGTGGGCTGGATAAATCAGCATGGCAGGCCAGATTCGGCCCGCAGGCCATAGTTTGAGGACGCATGCTCTAAGCCCAGCTCAACCAAATTGCCATGTATAACTCACCATAGGTTAAACTTCCTGTTTTAACAATCTAGAGTTATGGAACCATCCAATAGTCAAAACTGATGATAGAATCAGAACCATGAAGCAAATCAGAAGGCAGGGTCAAAGAATACTGGTTAACACCAGGACTCAGAAAGTCTTTGTTGAATCCACAAGGGTCAGCTGTGTCAAGCAGATCTCTCTCTGTGCCTCTCAAAATTACTCTGAATACAAGGGGACCCAGCCCTAGAGTGGTGTGTGTTACGCAAGCCTTGCTCTGGAGTGAGTATGAAAACAAGGCATAGCTTCTAGACCCAGACTTAAAGCAATGCTTGTACAATGGGCTCAAATGAGTTTTGACCCCTACTAATTCAGCCTGAACTTTCTCTCAGTCAGGTGCATTCCATGCACTTCTAGTCCACTTTTTTTTTTTTTACAAGAGAAAGGATTATTACATGTTAATATGCATGAACTAGTACACAATGGCACAGGTGTGCACATGGACTAATATACAGTTATACCAGTGCAAATTAATTCAAGTAAAATAAAACAAAAAGCTGACAATCCATGAAACACAGATGGAATAGATTTAACAACAATACAGCCCTAATTTTAGCCTTCTGTAATAGGAATCATAGACTAGTAGAGGAATCATAGAAGAGTAGAGGGGCCAGAAGGCTACCAGGTCCAACCTCCTGCTAGGGTAGAGTCAGTCTAGAGCCTGGAGGCACTTAACTGAAAAGTAATCCATAGGTTAACCATGTGATAATCGGCACTTAAACTGAGCATTCTTGGGACTCCGAAAGCAAACACACTATCAAACACCTGGTGGAATGTGTGTGTTCCCTTAGCACAGTGTTTCTAGCTCTGAACTTCTGAGAGGCCTCTGCTTGCCCAGAGATCAGTAGCAGGGCTGTGATTTCTTTATTTTTTCACACACACACAGGTCAGTGATACAACCTGCTCATTTCCTCCCAGTACTCTGCAAGGATGGAGTGAAGTAGATCCTCTTTGTTTCCTTCATTAAAAGAAAGAAAATTGGGCACATGCATTCCCCACAAGGCAATGGGATGGGAATACATGTTCTTCTTCCTCACACCTGGCAGGGGAGAGGGTGCCCAGAATTGAAGGAAGAGATGGTAGAAAGGTGTCCCCTATAGAAGGAAACTTGCCCTCTTGGTAACACCACTGTTCTTGAGAGCTCACAGATGATGTAAGCTTGTTTGAAGGATTATTCTACAATACAGGGGGGAAAACAGGTGAGGTTTTAATATAGTAATTTGAAAAGCTTTTCTAAAACTGTAAAATGTCTCATGTTCCTAATTTACAGACAAAGGGATTAACATTCCAAGGGAGAGAAATCTTCAGAGCCAATTCAAATGCTCAGAAAAAAGCAACATGTACAATAAATAGGTATGAAAATCTGAATGACTCCTTGACTTTAAAACAATCCTTCTTCATAGATTTCCATGCAACAATTCTTATTTATTTATTTTATTGCAGCAAGAGCAAAAGTGTTATTTTCTTGTTTTCTTCATAGTATTCGTCATTGACCTTAGACAACTATTACTTAACTTTCTTAACTCTCTGGATGCATATTTATATGCTACGCTACAGTATACTGGAAAATAATTTGGATTCTAATGTCTTTCTGGATGTGTAGCACAATTTACTTACAAAAAAGGCAGGGCCCTGACCCATCTCTTTTTCAGATTACATGTATTCGTCCTGCTGTAAATCTCCCCTTTCCCATATAAAAAACCTTTAGTAAGCAGTCAACATGCTAACTCTAATCCCTTTCTCACTGCTAGCTGCAAAAACTGTGTGATTCTAAATGTCCTTCTCACTTCCCTTCCACCTCCCTCCATCAGTGCATGTTCTAGTCACCACCTTCTTCCCCTTAGTTTGCTACTCTCCTTTTCACCAGCTGGGAGTACAATTAAACCTGGCATTCCCCCACAGTGCCCACATTGAATCTGCTCCTTTCCTGAGGCTATGAGTGGGTACCCCTTTGTGTTTTGGTTGTGACCGGGTGATGGACAACTGAGAAATGTTCTTTTTCTTCTTCTATCTCCAGTGGGAAGCATGGGTGAAGGGCTTCACAGCAAAAAGAGTGAGCAGCAAAAAGGAAGACACAATGATCCATTTGGGTTTTCACTTAACATTTGGGCTTTTTCTATTGGTGGCAGATGGAAATAACAAAAGCAGAACAGCTAATTTTGATAGCTTTAGAGTACAATCCTATCAATTCGTAAGTGCCTGAGTCCAGGAGCTATATGTGCATTTCATGCATGGCAAATGAAGTGGAAAAGTTGATCTTTTCCTTATTGTCTCCATACCTTGTATTGTTTTTATTTATTTGTTTTTATTTATTAGGATAGTTTTATTCCACCCAATACGAGTCGTCTCTAGACGGCTTACAATACAATAAATACCTAATAAATACATCATACATAACCAGGTAAAATGTGACTGATGCTCCAATGCCTTCTTTGCCCATTTAGTGAAGGAATTGGGGGGGGAGGGTTGGAGTGGTTTTAGGATACCTTTTGTGGGGGAAGGATGGGAAAACATTCAATGTTCAAACTTGTCAGATTTTCTTAATTTTTCCTTGAAGCATAGTTCACTTCATTTGCATTCTCAAAACCCCTTTTTTCTGAACAAGAAAAATTTGCATTTTCAACTGGGGAAGATGTGTTCTTGCCCCTTCTCATCAAAGTGTGAATATGTATCCTGTTTGAAAAGTACATGTTTTTTGAACAGGCTCACAGCTTTGGAAATGTGCAAACATTTATTTATTTTTGTAATATTTTATTCTGAAAGCATGCATATATTTACATTTGAAGTTGAAAATGGGACTTGACTGAATGTTTTCAAGAAATCCTCATGGAACTAAATTCAGGGGTCTTTGGATACTGTCCATGCATTTCCAAGTTCATAGGAGGGTAATCCATGTTCTCCCTGAAATTCAAGGCATTCTTAATATTGAAGACTGGAGGATATGCCTAATAAACTTGTCAGTTTGGTGATAAGCATTATACATCTTTGACTCTGTGTGTGTGCATGTGTTATAGCTGATAAAAGTGGTGTGGAACTCCCTATGGCAGCTCCCGAAGCTAAAGGGAGAAAAACAAAAATAGGAATGAAATGACAGAACCTTTCGGCTCTCCCCGAGTCTGTGCCAGTAGACATTTTCCTTGTGGTTGTATTAGGATCATTGGACTGTTCCTTGACCTAATTAGAAGTGCCCTAAGATTCCATCTAAGTCTTGCCCGTACAGCAAAGCTCCTGGTTGTGGCTTTCAATATGCAATTGCATAATTTAAGCAGAAAGACATAGAAGGAGGGATTAATTTGCTTTGTTTAGAATTCTTCCAATTCTACGATTCTATTATCTTGCCCTAGAAGCTGAATATGGGAACTTGGACACATATATTCTTTTTAATATTGCATGAGAAATGCCTTGCTAGTGCTATTGTCTGGTACTGTTCATGTAGAATCAGAGAATATATTTCCATCACAATTACTGGTTCCCATGTAATTGTGAAAAAGCATCTAATGTTAAAAAGCAGACCAAAATGTGTCTGAATCTAGTAATGATGACCAAAGCATTGCAACTTCTGGCTGTCAGCCACAATATGGTACAACTGTCTATTCTAGGGATTTTCACTTCCATGATTGCTCATTCTGTCATCCGAACTCAGAAAACACAACCCATTCTGGCAGAAAGCCCAGAACAAGGGAGTTGCTCAGCAAGAGAGGTGAGTACCGCTCTTGCCAAGCAGTTTGCTAGAGAGAATGACTGGTATCTGCCGCAGTTTGGGGACATCTGTCAGAGCAGTTTGGGGACATCTGTCAGATGCTTCTCCCACCTTCTACCCCAGAGATCTTATTTGGAGCAGGAGCTTGCCTCCACACACACTCCTTTGAGAAAACTTCAGGCATAAGTGGAAGGGTATGAAGTGCCTCAAAGAGTGGTGGCATCTCCCAGCTGCTTATTCTTCCTCCTGTGGCCTTGGAAAAAAAAGAAAGTGATTCTTCTTTCAGTGCTCTGGTGCCCACCAGAGCACTTCTCTCCCAAGCAGCCATGAGGAGGGCTGTGCTTGCCCCTCCTTTGCTCCTGATCAAGAGAAAGCTACTCAAGCAAGAGTCGGGGGGGGGGGGGAATATTCCATTCATTGCACCTCCCAGCCTACTCCAGGCTTCCCCTTCTTCCTCTTACTTATGCAAGTTTTTCTCCAGCAAAAGAAAGAAAGAAAGAAAGAAAGAAAGAAAGAAAGAAAGAAAGAAAGAAAGAAAGAAAGAAAGGAAAGGAAAGGAAAGGAAAGGAAAGGAAAGGAAAGGAAAGGAAAGGAAAGGAAAGGAAAGG
>NW_025335701.1:2891654-2895422 GCF_004798865.1 Varanus komodoensis
GAAAGGAAAGGAAAGGAAAGGAAAGGAAAGGAAAGGAAAGGAAAGGAAAGGAAAGGAAAGGAAAGGAAAGGAAAGGAAAGGAAAGGAAAGGAAAGGAAAGGAAAGGAAAGGAAAGGAAAGGAAAGAGTGCCGGGCTAGGTGGGAATACCCCAAGGAGGTAGCATCCTCACTAAGCCTGGTCTTCCCTTTCCACTTCACACTGGAAGAAACCTTCTGAGACAGGAGCAGGGGAGTGGCACAGCTTCTTGCCACAGTGCCCCCACCATCTAATTGCCCCCATTTTGCCTGACAATGGGCCAGTCACAACCCCACCATCTCCACCAAATTGCAGAGGTATTCTCTGGACCAGAAGACCAAGGTGGCTGACCAGTTCCCCAATCCCCTCTGCTGCCCTTCAGGGTGTGGGACTTGTCTGAGCAGTAGAGATTGCTTGACAGCCATGGAAAACTGAACTTGTCTTGCAGTCACAAGAGAGCAAGAAGAGATGCTCAGATTCCTCCCCATGGTGCCCCCTGGAATGGGAGGAAAGGAGTTCCAGGGAGGATAGAAAGCAACCACAATGAACTTTTACCTATCTGTGGGCTTACTGTGGCTTTCTGGCATTTCATGGCAGCCCATTGTGGTGATTTACCGACATGGGTTGCCACAAGCCAGCCTACTGGCAGGAGAACTCTGTTTAATGCCATGCTTAAAATGTTGCTTAACTGATAATTTGCTATTTGGAGTTCTGTGTGGTTATATTTGAAGCTGGCAAACCATGGACAATTCTGAAGAGGGAAGCACTGCCAAGATCTGAAGCCATGACCCATTGCCCCAGGTGAAATGCAGCATGGTTCACGCTGCAATACCTTGCAGGATCCGGCCTACACCTGCATGTATTTGTAACCAGAGCAATCTGGCTGTACCACTTCGATGCTAAAATCTCCACCAGTCCTGGCCCTAGTATCCCATGCGTAGACACCTGCCTCCCACATCCTGGACCTGGCGGTTTGGCAGGAATAAAACCGTTGAATATGAACTGGTGAATATATCTGTTGCTGTTGTGAGCTGGTACTCCCTCCCAGCAGCAACAGATTCATCGATGCTTCTTGCCAAATGTCTTTATTTTACATGTAAGCCTCTGAGCATACACAAAGTGAAATGTGGAACCCTCTCTGGCCTGCTCCACCCAATGCTTTGCTTATGAATCCTTCTGTGCCTGTCCTGGTGGGGGGAAGTGCTGTGGAACACCCATGTTCCTCCCTCTGAGATCCCAGTTGGTCCACCCTGGAACTGTGATTATGGACTTTTGGGTCCACCTCCTAGGGAGGCTGGAATTCGCCATCTGATAGACTCCCCATCTCCCCCTTCAGGATGTTGTTGCTCTTCCTCATTCCCACAGGTGGGATGATTGGACCTCTTGGCTGTGCTTGAACTAATCTTTTCCTTAGCAGGACCAGGTGGGTACCCAGGACTTTGGACTACAGCTGTTGCTTCATCAGTTTGAACAACCATCTAGTTTTCAGAGCCTGAGCTGCTAGTCCTGCCAGGATTGGCCATCTCCTCTTCATGCAGCTTATTCTTAGAGTCTGAGCTGTCAGTCCTGCCAAAATGGTCAGTGTGCTCCTGGGAATCTTGCCAGAATGCACACACGTAACAGTTGCCAGTGAGTATCTACTGCTAAACTTTTTCACTGTGAAGAACAGGAGCAGCTACTGGGGGGTTAAGCCAGTGGATCCCTGTTGGCATGTGCATCTATGGAAGGGGCCCAGTCACACCCATCTTTGATATCAGCAGTGTTGCATGCATTGACAGTGCAGTCACATGATGAAAGGAATTCAAGGAAGAACTTGGAGAGCACACAGTATTTCCCTTTCGTCAGAGAGCCTGAATCTCTCAAGGGGAAGAGCTGGATGGGCCTGCTCTTCTTTTCTCCAATCTCCACCGGACCATCAATTGTCTCCAAATTCTGCACAGCTATCTAACAAAGCAGTCTTAAAATGCTTCTATTCTTGCATGCAAATATATGCATGCACAGCCTCTGATATGTTTGGCTTACCTGATATGCCTATATGTAAGTCAACTGATTAGAGGCACTGGCACTAAATATTCCCATTTCTCAGATAGCACTGAGAAGATATTAGTACTAGTGAAAATGATGGGATGCAATGGAGGGTAGTTGGGAGACAGTACTGTTATGCAGGAAATTATTCTTGCAGAACTAATTATTCCCACTGGGGTACTAATGCAGTTTAGATGTAGTAGGCTGGATCTTTCTTTTACCTTTCCTCTTGACAAGTTGATTCTTATGGATGATTAGCATGCAGGTTACTCACAGTCAATGTGATATGTCTATTTTCTTTCAATGGAAGAGAACAGCAGCCCTCCCACTGCTGATCTTCAAGTAGTATTTTAATATGAAAAAGGTACAGCAAGGGTAATACCTATGGGACTGCTGTTTTGTTTGCAGGTATACTACAGTCTACAAGAGTCAGAAATATTTGTAGTCGGATGCCTTTGCTCACATTGTATGAAATTGCATTATCCTGTAAGCTGTTTTGCAGCCAAGGTAAAACATGCATCCAAATAATGAGAGCATCCTATTAGATCAATGGTAACTAAAGGTAGGAAAACACTTAATATTTTGGTCTGGTTCTGTTGCTTCCCAGGTTGAAGAGGGCTTCCCTCTGATGCCAACATGACTGAATCCACTGCAGACTGATAGTTGGTTAATGGGTTAGTCGGGAGAGTTTGAAGATACAGTCTTGGAGGCACACATATCTTTTTACAGTCTGCTTTCCTAAACACTGTCATCATGAGCAAGGGGGAAGAGGCAATAGAGTTGTGTGACTGACAGTCAGATTGAGACTGGAGAGTGCTCAGCCTCTCTCTATGAAGCAGAGCATCTCTCTTCCTGTGGAAAGGCTGAGACATCTCCAGTTTTATGACTCCAGTGGAGTCATAACAGTGTCTTTCAAAAACTTTGCAGTTTTCCTGCCTTGGAACTGCTGTGTAATGCATACCTTTTTCATTAAATGGAAACCCAAAACACAGGTGGTAGAGAAGGCTGAAGCATATCACACATCCCCAACTGTTTGGAGGACTCTCCTTCCACATTATCCTCTGAACCCACCCTTCTAAAATGTTCAGGTGCATTACTTAGGCTGTTGGCCCTTTGCAGAACAGTCCAAGAGGTGCATGGGCGGGGAGCGGGGGATGTGTGAAACCTGTTTTAGATATCTCAAAATGTCAAACGTACTGTTGCAGTATTATTCTGAGATTTGACAGTTTGGGCCATCTGGAAGTACAAATATCTCTGGAATTTTCATCCAATTCTGATTGAAAATTTGAGATAAAACCACCTGCATCTATCTTTTTGACATAAGGCAGCCATAAACATACTGTAAAGGGATTCTATGCCTGCAACTGCTACCAAGTCGTGTTAAAGATATGCAATTTATAACATTTGTAAATCCTTCCTCCCTAGCCCCATTAAAATTCTTTGTGAGTGTCAATAAGCTCATGGATGGGCAATCTAGTAAGCATTCCAAAAAGCTCTTATTTATTTATTATTTATTTATTAAAACATTTTTATGCCGCCCCATTCGCCGAAGCCTTGGGGCGGCTTACAACAACAAATTAAAGCATAATAATAACATTTTAAAATATATACATTAAAATAAAATACAAATATACAATATAAAACATACAATATAAAACAAGCCGCCCTGGCCAGATAAAATTCAATAATATTAACATTTAAAATGCTGCTTAAATAAAAAGGTCTTC
>NW_025335701.1:2895522-2896505 GCF_004798865.1 Varanus komodoensis
AACAGGACCCAAGCCATTTAGGGCTTTATAGGTCATCACCAACACCTTGAATTGGGCCCGGACTTCAATGGGAAGCCAGTGAAGCTGACAGAGAACTGGAGTCATGTGAACATAACGTCCAGTCCCCGTCAGCAGCCTGGCAGCTCTATTTTGAACCAATTGAAGTATCTGGACTGTCTTCAAGGGTAGCCCCACGTAGAGCACGTTACAGAAGTCAAGATGGGAAGTCACCAATGCATGTGTCACTGTCGCAAGGCAGTCGTTCTCCAGGTAGGGGCACAGCTGATGAATCAGCCGAAGCTGGAGGAAAGCACTCCTCGCCGCTGCTGTTACCTGAGCTTCCAGTGAAAGCACTGGGTCGAGGAGCACTCCCAAGCTGCGGACCTTGTCCCTAAGAGGGAGTGCAACCCTGTTCAGGAGAAGGTTCAATTCACCCTCTCCGAAGCCCGATCCGCCAACCAACAGGACCTCCATCTTGTCTGGATTGAGCTTCAGTTTATTGGCCCTCATCCACCCCATTACCTCAGCCAGGCACCAGTTCAGCACAGCCACTGCCTCACCTGGATTGGTGGAAAACGAGAGGTAGAGCTGGGTATCATCAGCGTACTGATGATTCCACAGCCCACACCTCCTGATGACCTCTCCCAGCGGTTTCATGTATATGTTGAACAGCAAAAGGGACAAAATGGACCCCTGCGGTACTCCATGGCATAGCTGCCATGGCGCAGAGCCATAATCCCCCAGCACCACCTTCTGGAATCGGCCATTGAGATAGGAGCGGAACCACTGCAAAGCAGTGCCTCCGACCCCCAATCCCACAAGCCTATCCAGAAGTATACCATGGTCGATGGTATCAAAAGCCGCTGAGAGGTCCAGGAGAACCAACAGGGACGCACTCCCCCTGTCCTTCTCCCTGCACAGGTCATCGTACAGGGCGACCAAGGCAGCTTCAGACCCGGGTACGGTACTGAATCTGCCTTGGT
>NW_025335701.1:2896605-2964669 GCF_004798865.1 Varanus komodoensis
ATGGTATCAAAAGCCGCTGAGAGGTCCAGGAGAACCAACAGGGACGCACTCCCCCTGTCCTTCTCCCTGCACAGGTCATCGTACAGGGCGACCAAGGCAGATTCAGTACCGTACCCGGGTCTGAAGCCGGACTGCAATGGGTCCAGATAATCAGTTTTGGATGTCAGTGCTTGGAGTTGTCCCGCCACCACCCGCTCTAACACCTTGCCCAGAAACGGGATGTTGGCCACTGGTCTATAATTAGTGGCCATCTCTGGATCCAGTGACGCCTTCTTCAGGACCGGTTGGACTACCACCTCCTTTAAAGGGGCAGGCACCGGACCCTCCCTCAGAGAAGCGTTAACCACTTCCAAGATCCAGGTTCCAATCCCGTGCTTGGAATCATTTATTAACCAAGACGGGCAAGGGTCCAAAAGGCAAGTGGTTGGACGTACTCGCCGAAGCACCTTGTCCACATCATCGGGCCGCAGTAACTGAAATTCATCCAATAAATCTGGACCAGACGGCAGCGTTGATGTCTCCTTTGAAACCTCTGAATCAATAGTGGTGTCCAGCTCGTGACGAATCTGAGTGATTTTCTCCCTGAAATGCCTGGCAAAGTCGTCACAGCGTGCCTTTGAGGGTGGAATCAGGTCTTCCTTCAGACCTGGACGAACCAGGCCTTGCACCACTCGAAAGAGCTCCGCCGGACGGCATTGTGAGGAGGCAATGGAAGCGGAAAAAAATCTCTTTTTCGCCGCCCTCACCGCCACAGCATAGGCCCGATCGTGGGCTCTTAAGTTTGTTCGGTCAGATTCATCCCGTGATTTCCTCCACCTACGCTCTAGCCGTCTCCCAACCTGCTTCATCGCCCTCAATTCAGGAGTATACCAAGGGGAAGAGCGCTTGATAAACGCACTCACCAAAGGCTCCTGAGCAAACTTAGCAGTCATGCAATAAAAGCTGTATGGGATGGGGGCAGGTGTCTTATGCATAAGTGACTGGTTAAAGAATAGAAAGCATAGACGAGGAATACATGGTAATTCCTCCCAAAAGAGTGATGTAAACAGTGGGTCCCATAAGATTCTGCAGTCGGTCAATGCCTTTCAATCTAATCAAAAATGATCTGGAATTAGGTGTAAGCAACGAAGTTTGATAATAGTACTAAACAATTTAGGGTGGTTAAAACCAAAAGGAACCGTGAGGAGTTGCAAGGGAATCACTTCAAGGAGGAAGAATGGGAATCAAGATGGCAAGTGCAGTTCACTGTAAACAGGTACTGCATATTGAAGCAATATAAACAGGATAAGGACAAAATACCTTGTTTGGTTAAATGAGCAGGGGAATAGAACTACCTGACACGTTCATGAAGGAAATAGAATAATCATTTTCATAAAATAGATTTGGAATAGAATGTATCAATCGACTCATTTCAGTGAAACTGCCAAAGTATATGATAGCCTTTGTTGCGTCTGCAAGGGGAAGCTATTTATGTGTAACCCACATGTCTTCTCAGGATCTCATGGTAGCAATGGGCCACTCCTGCTGAAACTGTTCTATGGTTCTGACTTCAATACCAAGATGGACCATGTGTTCCAGCTCACGTGACACAACAAGGAACAATGGTACTGAGAAACCATAGAATAGACCATGGTTTCTCAAAATGAATCATAGTACAGGGCTTGGAAGACACAACAGTCCAAAGGTTAATAAAACCCACAACACTGTTGTTTATAATCCCATGGAACCCACCCTTTGTCTAGCATATATGCTTCTTTGTTCTTCCAGGAGTGGAATACTTCAACTACATTGTGTGTCAACAATTTTCTAGGTGATGTCTATCCTGGAATGCCCTTCCCATGGAGGTGCTACTGGCAACTGGTTTAGCATCAGCTCCAAACCATTTTTTGTTCTTACAGACATTTTATCTGACTGTGGTGTCTGATCTGTTGTATTAGCTTCCTCTTTTTTTGTGTGTGTGGCTGTACCATAACAATACAATTGTAGTGCATCTACTGTATCATTTTAATCCTACTTGCACACTGTCCTGGCATCTGGAAAGATTAGGGGTGCTTTTAAAATGTTAAAATGAATACAAGGAGCAAATAAGGCTTCGCATCTCAGGGGACAGCTTGGCCTTTAAAAGTTCAAACAATAAAATACTGCAAAATAAAATAAGAAATAGTAAAATGTTACATCACTTTGCCATAAAATAAGGTGCCTTTTAAAAAAAGAGTTACTTCATTGCAGTAAGTTTTCCAGAAGATGCAGGGAAATAGCAGGAATAATTGTTGCTGTTGTTCAAAGGCCTCAATTCTTCAGCACTCAGCCTTCCTTATGGTGCAGCTTTCACAGCCATACATTGCAACTGGGAAAACCATAGCCTTGACTATACGCACTTTTGTTGGCAGGGTGATGTCTCTGCTTTTTAGTATGCTGTCTAGATTTGCCATAACTTTCCTCCCCAGGAGCAAGCATCTTTTAATTTCTTGGCTGCAGTCCCCATCTGCAGTGATCTTGGAGCCCAGGAAAATAAAATCTGTTGAATTTCAAGCCAACATTAGCACTCTCCTCTTTCACCTGCATCGAGAGGCTCTTTAGTTCCTCTTCACTTTCTGCCATGAGAGTGGTATCATCTGCATATCTGAGGTTGTTATTTCTCCCAGAAATCTTAATTCCAACTTGTGATTGATCTAGCTCCACCTTTCTCATGATGTGCTCTGCATATAAGTTAAATAGGCAGGGCGACAGTATACAGCCTTGCTGAACTCCTTTCTCAATTTTGAACCAATCAGAGGTTCCGTGTCCAGTTCACACAGTTGCTTCTTGACCCACATATAGATTTCTTAAGAGACAAATGAGATGGCCTGGTGCTCCCTTCACTTTAAGAACTTGCCACAATTTGTTGTGATCCACACAATCAAAGGCTTTACCATAGTCAAAGAAGCAGAAGTAGATGTTTTTCTGGAACTCCTTAGCTTTCTCCATGATCTAACGTATTTGGGCAATTTGATCTCTAGTTCCTCTCCCTCTTCGAAACCCTGCCTGTACTTCTGGAAATTCTCAGTCCACATACTGCTGGAGCCTAGCTTGTAGGATTTTGAGCATCACTTTGCTATCATGTGAAATGAGTGCAATGGTGCGGTAGTTTGAATTCTTTGGCATTGCCCTTCTTTGGAATTGGAATATAAATTGACCTTTTCCAATCCTGTGACCACTGCTGAGTTTTCCAAATTTGCTGGCATATTGAGTGTAGCATTTTTACTGCATCATCTTTTAAGATTTTGAATAGCTCAGCTGGAATACTGTCTTCTACACTAGCTTTGTTGTTGCGCAGACTTCCTAAGACGCATTTGACTTCCCATTCCAGGATGTCTGGCTTGCTTTCTTGCATTTGTTTTTGTTGGGGATGGATTTAGTTGCTCCCTCTTGTACAATGTTGCGAACCTCCATCCATAGTTGTTCAGGCACTCTGTCTATCAGATCTAATTCCTTAAATCTATTTGTCACCTCTACTGTATATTCATCAGGAATGTGATTTAGGTCATGCCTGAGTGGCCTAGTGTTTTTCCCTACTTTCTTCAATTTAAGCCTAAATTTTGCAACGAGAAGCTCGTGATCTGAGCCACAGTCAGCTCCTGGTCTTGTTTTTACTGACTGTATAGAGCTTCTCCATCTTTGGCTGCAGAGCACATAGTCAATCTGATTTCTGTGTTGACCGTCTGGTGATGTCCATGTGTAGAGTCGTCTCTTGGGTTGTTGGAAAAGAGTGTTTGCTATGACCATCATAGTCTCTTGACAAATTCTACCAGCCTTTGCCCTGCTTCATTTTGTACTCCAAGGCCAAACTTGCCCGTTATTCCAGTTATCTTTTGGCTTCCTACTTTAGCATTCCAATCCCCCATGATGATAAGGACATCATTTTTGGGTGTTAATTCTAGAAGGTGTTGTAGACCTTCATAGAACTGGTCAACATCAGCCTCTTCAGCAACAGTGGTTGGGGCATAGACTTGGACTACTGTGATGTTGAATGGTTTGCCTTGGATTCGAACTGAGATCATTCTGTCATTTTGGAGATTGTATCCCAGTACTGCTTTTCCTACTCTTTTATTGACTATGAAGGCTACTCCATTTCTTCTGAGGGATTCTTGCCCGCAGTAATATACCTGATGGTCATCTGAATTACATTCACCCATTCCTGTCCATTTTAGTTCACTGATCCCTAAGATGTTGATGTTCAGTCGTGTCATCTCATGTTTGACCATGTCCAGCTTACCTTGATTCATAGATCCTACATTCCAGGTTCCTATGGAATATAGATCTTTGCAGCATCGGACTTTCCTTTCACCACCAGATACATCCGCAACTGAGTGTTTTTTCGGCATTGACCCAGTTGCTTCATTCTTTCTTGCGCTACTAGTACTAGCCCTCTGCTCTCCCCCAGTAGCACATTGGACACCTTCCAACCTGAGGGGCTTATCTTCCAGCGTCATATCTGTTCCCCTTTTGATACTGTCCATGGGGTATTTATTTATTTATTTAAAACATTTCTATGCTGCCCCCATTGCAACAAAGCATCGGGAAGGATACTGGAGTGGGTTGCCATTTCTTTCTCCAGTGGATAGCCTTTTGTCAGAGCTCTCTGCTATAAGCTGTCCATCTTGGGTGGCCCTGCACAGCATAGCTCATAGCTTCATTGAGCTACACAAGCCCCTTCACCACGACGAGGCAGTGATCCATGAAGGGGCAGGAATAATAGGATGGTTAAAAATAAACAAACTATTTGTTCTCGAACTCTTTAACTATTCCATAAACAACTAAAATCAACAACTCATTTATCAAGCATCAAAACTGAATGCATTTACATGTTAGGAAGTGACAAAAAACAAACAACCACAAACATCAATCATCATATTTAATCATTTAACTGCCACTCTATTAAACTGGCTCTAAGCACAAAGCAAAGCAATCAGTGAACCTAATGACTTCAATCTTTAATGCTCTAAATGCACCTTTAAGCACTATAATGGCACATTATGTGTGAAATGTCCAGTTGTTTATTGACCTATGGTCCAATAAAGGCATTATTGCTTGACTTTTTATGTGCATTACAGAATCTTTAATACAGCTGGGCTATTGAATCCATCTAACTGTGATTTAATACTGATATAGCAAAGGCTAAATGGAGGCTTATTTCAGGACAAAGCATGTTGATGATACTTTTGGTGTGGGCTGAAGAGGCTGGAAGGTGGCATGCTTTAGGCCAGGTGTGGAACATTTTCCAGTGCAAAGGCTGGATTCCATTTCAGAAGCACACAGGTGCCACATTCCAGTGGTGGTCAAGGTTGAAGGTGCCAAGGAATCTTGATTAGTAGAACCAGGAGAATGTACACTCAGATCAACATGGAAGGCGTTATGCACAGTCTCAGCAGTTTATTGGCAGAACACCCAGGTACCCCCTGGCAGAGGGAAAAAACAGCCAATATACTGAACCAGTTATGAGCATATACAGGATTTTGTTTAGGATGTGGGTCACTTGTTTCAGCATCACAGTTTTGAAGCAATGATGAAAGAATAGAATACATTGCAAAATAGATCCAAACAGAACAATGTGAGGTTAACAGTGGAAAGGATGTGGCAGGACCTTACAGTGATATTAGGTGACTGGGTGATTACTGACAAGGTAAACAGTTGAACTCCTTCATGGATCACTGCCTTGTCGTGGAGAAGGGGCTTGGGTAGCTCAATGAAGCTATGAGCTATGCCGTGCATGGTCACCCAAGACGGACAGGTCATAGCAGAGAGCTCTGACAAAACATGATCCACTGGAGAAGGAAAAGGCAAACCCACTCCAGTATCTTTGCCATGAAAACCCCATGGACAGTACCAAAAGGCAAAAAGATATGACACTGGAAGATGAGCCCCTCAGGTCAGAAGGTGTCCAATATGCTACTGGGGAAGAGCAGAGGGCTAGTACTAGTAGCACCAGAAAGAATGAATCAACTGGGTCAAAGCTGAAAGGACACTCCGTTGCAGATGTATCTGGTGGTGAAAGGAAAGTCCGATGCTAAATCCATCCCAAAGAAAAAGAAATGCAAGAAAGCAAAATGGCTGACTGAGGAAGCTTTACAAATAGCTGAGGAAAGAAGGGAAGCAAAAGGCAAGGGAGAATGAGAAAGATACAAACAATTGAATGCAGGATTCCAAAGAATAGCTAGAAGAGATAAGAATGCCTTCTTAAATGAACAGTGCAAAGAAATAGAAGAAAACAATAGAATAGGGAGGACCAGAGATCTCTTCAAGAAAATTGGAGATATGAAGGGAATGTTTCATGCAAAGATGGGCATGATAAAGGACCAAAATGGCAGGGACCTAATAGAGGCAGAAGCGATTAAGAAGAGGTGGCAAGATTACACAGAAGAACTATACAAGAAAGAGTTTAATGTCCCTGATAACCATGATGGAGTGGTCACTGTCCTTGAACCAGACATCCTGGAATGTGAAGTCAAATGGTCCTTAGGAAGTCTGAGTAACAACAAAGCTAGTGGAGGTGACAGCATTCCAGCTGAGTTATTCAAAATCTTAAAAGACGATGCAGTAAAAGTGCTACACTCAATATGCCAGCAAACTTGGAAAACTCAACAGTGGCCACAGGATTGGAAAAGATCAGTTTACATTCTGATCCCAAAGAAGGGCAATGCCAAAGAATGTTCAAACTACCTGCCTATTTAACTTATATGCAGAGCACGTCATGAGAAAGGCGGGGCTGAATGAATCACCAGTTGGAATTAAGATTGCTGGGAGAAATAACAACCACAGATATGCAGATGATACTCTCAGATGATACCACTCTCATGGCAGAAAGTGAAGAGGAACTAAAGAACCTCTTGATGTGGGTGAAGGAGGAGAGTGCAAAAGCTGGCCTGAAAGTCAACATTAAGAAAACTAAGATAATGACTTCTGGTCCTCTCACTTCCTGGCAAATAGATGGGGAAGAAATGGAGGTAGTGACAGATTTTATTTTCCTGGGCTCCAAGATCACCGCAGATGGGAATTGCAGCCAAGAAATTAAAAGACGCTTGCTCCAGGACTCGCTGGAGAAGAGCCTAATGGTGGGAAACATAGATGGCAAAAGAAGAAGGGGATGGCAGAGGATGAGGTGGCTGGATGGAGTCACTGAAGCAGTCAGCGTGAGCTTAAGTGGACTCCAGGGGATGATGGAGGACAGGAAGGCCTGAAGGAATGTTGTCCATGGGGTCGCGATGGGGCAGACGCGACTTCACGACTATAACAACAACAACAAAACAGGTGAATGATAGGAATTGGAATTATAACAGTTCCCAGGGGTGGGATTTGACATTCAGTGAAAGGTGATTGCATCAGGATATAGGAATCTATTCACCACTGCTTCTTGCAGCCGGTGAGCTGGCCAGATACTTCTGTTTTCGTTTTACCTGCACAGTAGCTCAGGAATGTAGTGAGTTCTCAAGCAGTTAACTGGAGCCACATGCAAGCATTTCTGAGAGGATTAAGTGTTCTTTTTAACTCGATACTTTGCATCAAGCAGCCTCAGGTGCATTTGCGTGCCTAACTCTTTGGGAGAATAGATGAATAATGGAGCATCCAGCATTGCAGGTTTTCCCAGGCATAGGGAGCTTGCCCAAGAAGCTCTAGTCCTTTCCAGAGGAGAGGAGCAAGGTTACTGCTGCCTGGGTTTATATTGACAAGACACACAAAGGCATTTTTTTAAATTAAAGGCCTTATTTGGATTTTCCCAAGAAAGGCAAAAAGGTCAGGGCCAAAATACACCAAATACCAGCATATTTTAGCTTAAAACTATTCCTGCCTAAAGCTAAGACTTACGAGATGCATCCCAACCATTTAGAGTGGCAAAAATAATGTGTAGAGGCTGGGGGACTACCGAACAATCAGTGGCTGGGGAACAAGGAGTGTTGTCTTCTGGGCAATTTCAAGACAGCCAGATGGTGATTCCCAAAAAGATAGATTTGACACCAAATCCAGAGTCAGTCTGATGCGTTTTACTGCCTGAGGCAAACAGAAGTGGATTACCTTCTCACATCACATATGCAAAATCTATCTCAACAGGCAGATGACACTGCCTTTAATGCTAATAATGGGGTAGTGTCTTCCACTAGGCCTGAAGGCAGAAATCTTGCTTAAAAGGGAAAGAATAGGCTGCAAGGCACACAGCTCTCTCTCCCTGTGTACTGCTTCCCGTCATCTGCCACTTGAGGCTGCCTCCACCTACCTAATGGTAAGCCATGGCCAGGCCTAAGGTTCTAAATCCTTGCCTTAGGATTTCCCCATGGCTGTACCATGTAAAATGGGCCCATGCATCTATTATGCTCTTTTGAATTTGTGTTGTATCCACTTCCCTCAAATACAACAATCAGCTTGAATTTCTTCAGAAAGAACTACTTCAGAAGGGTCCAGGAGAAGGCAACCAAAATGACCCAGGGCTTGGAAACACTGCCCAATGAAGAGAGACTGAGAGAAATGGGCAGGTTCAGCCTTAAGAAGAGAAGACTGGGGGGCATGATATCCCCCTGTAAGTCCTTCAAAGACTGTTATAAAGAGGAAGGTCAAGATCTCTTCTTGCTGATGCCAGAGTGGAATAATCAATTCAAGTTGTGAAAACCCAGATTCAGGCTGGACATCAGGAAGAGCTTCCTCACTATCAGAGCAATGCAGCAGTGGAACCAGCTGCCTAGAGAGGTCATGGGCTCTCCCACCCTCGATGGACAGCCATCTGAGTGGGATGGTGTAACATGGCATCCTGCAACAGCGAGGAGCTAGACCCAATGGCCTCCACGGCCCCTTCCAACTCTGCTATTCTATGAATCTAATCTACTTTTAGCTTTAGCTACAGGGAACATAGAAGTCAAACTAGGAACCAAATCAGACCAATATTGGTCCATTTACCCCAGTATTGTCAACACTGACTGGCAGCACTTCCTGGAGTTCTGGGGATGCAACCAGGAACTGCCTGCTTGAAATAATGTGCTCTGCTCCTGACCCCTGGAATAAGATCTTTCTTGTTCTAGTAAAACAACAAAAGTGGATCAGTCAGTAATGAGACATAAAGAGTGCGCCTCATTATACCCTAAGCCTCAGGAAAGAAAAGATCTGGGACAACGATTGTAGCAGAGGGATACCTTCAGTTCTACAGTGAAATAGCAGCCACTGCAGGCACTTGGTGGCCGCTTTCCGTATGATGTCACATTAAAGACAAGCTGGAGGATAATATTTTGTGGCTGCTGTGGAAGTGACCATGTTCCAGTTGTGGAGCACAAACTTTCCAGGCTGAAGGTTATGTACACAGGCTGTGATATCTCCAGGTAGCAGAATATCAAATAATATGTGACCTGAAAGACTTCTGCCAGGTAAAACAGACAATCATTGGTGAGTAGGGATGCACACCGGTTTCAGACGAAGCCCAATGCTACATGGGTCCCATTTTGTTTTTTCCTCAGGTGAAACAAGTTTGCCTCCAGAGACAAAACAACTCCATTCCAAAATTAAGCTTTGTGAGCAACTCACATTTCAGAGCTCCAGGAGAAGCTGAGATTCATTTTTATGTCCAACATCTTC
Organism: Varanus komodoensis; assembly: GCF_004798865.1. NCBI lineage: Eukaryota > Metazoa > Chordata > Lepidosauria > Squamata > Varanidae > Varanus > Varanus komodoensis. Next base: position 2,906,197 of record NW_025335701.1, read on the forward strand.
TTGCTAATATCTTTAATTTCATTTGTATAAATTGTTGGAAAAGAATGGAGAATATGGAGGAGTCTCCATGATAGCTTTTGTCAAAATAAATTTGTAAGTGTTACTATCGCCACAAGATGTTTTGTTTTTTCTGCAACTGGCTAATATGACTACTTTTGTGAAATTTGAGTTCACCTTCAAGTTGTGTTGCCTAGGTGTTTAAGTGGAATTAGGCCATGAATCAATGTCCTAGCCCCTAGTTAGGAAAACAAACAGACAAACAAGGCAGAATTTATTTCTCCTGCAGTTTTTGATCATGTCTGTACTATATTATCCCCATTTATTCATGTGTCTCTTTCTTTAGAAGGCAGTTAATCTTGCCTTACTTAGAGTAGTTATTCTTCCCCACATTGGATATTGAAACATACATTAACTTATTCCCCAATAAGTTTAATGGAACTATCCTTTTATTCCTATTTTGTTCTGTGTGTTCACATTGCGTCAGTAAGTTAATTATTGCCGCCTCAGTCTCCTCCTCCTCCTCCTCCTCCTCCTCCTCCTCCTGAACTTTCCCCTTGACATTCCCTGTCTGTGCCTTGGGTGGGCAGGTAATTAAATCTACTGGGTTTTTTTCCTGTACATTCATGCCTTATGAATGTAACACAAGTGCTGCTGGATCAGACCAAAAGTCTATATAGGTTAGTATCCTATTTTCCAGTGGTCAACTGTTTACTTTTGAGGGCACTAAGTTGATAATACACACTTTGACATTGTGGATGAGTATTTTTCATTCATTGGGATAGTCCCTTTGAATGTGGAGATGGCATACAGCTAGTGATTAGCTGCTATTAATAGACATAACCTCCACAAGTGTGAAGTCATTCTAAAGTCGTTGCCTTTTCTGAAAATGCCTTTCTGGGCATTTTAAAGAAGGAAGCAATCCCTATTGAAAGTAATGAAGGTATCACTCTTTCCTATTTATAGAAAAACCCACAACTGTTAATGAAAGGTGGGATAAATAAATGCCAAAATGATGGTGATTGACATTACCTATAAAAACAAAAAGTCTGATATCAGAATTGTGATAACCCTCAGAGACATAAGTGTAAGTACATTTGACTGTTTTTCAGTCAAATAGGCTGACAAGCAGTCTATGCTGTGACATCTCATGTTGTATATACTTCCAGGTAATCGCATCATGGGGCCATAAATGAATATCATCCAAATTAATTCTGACTGCAGGTAGCTTTGTTTATTCATCATCCCTGACACCTTGGTATACTCAAGGAAATAAAACTTGTGCCATCTCTACACCACTGCCATTTCAGTACATGACAAGAAAACCCATGTAACAAGTCTTTTAAGAAAATCCATGTAACAAAGTCATAGGACCATATGAAGAAAATACTAGGTGCACCACTAGCTTTAACTGTTAGCAACATTTGAGGTAATTAATGCAGAAGAGTTTTGGACATAAGGGGTCCATATCTTGGCATTCTCAGCCCTGTAAAGCAAGGCAAGAAAAATTAAAAAGCAAAGTTTTTATTCTCAAGAGTTAGTTTGGTTACTACAAAGAGGTAATCCAGCTGGATGCCTAGGTAGAAAGGGCTGTTGCTTGTTGGGTTGAAATTCCTTCTGGGACTCTTTATTGGCACATTTGAATCCATGTGGTCTCTATGCACATCTTCAAGGTCTCTTCCAGCTCTGTGATGCTATGAAAATGGGAACTGAGCAAAGTTTCCTGTTCTTTAGTCAGTCCCTCTGAGTTCAGTGGGACATGCCCCTGAATAAAGTACCAAGTAAGCATACATGTGATTGCATGATTAGTCGCATCAGTCCCTGTGCACTGAGTTGGATCATGGCTCCACTGGGCACAGAACTGTTGACACAGACTGGGAGTGACTCTACAGGATTTCAAGCAGGATTCTTTCATAGCCTCACCTGGTGATCTTGTGGACTGAGCTCTGGAAATGAACTCTGCCAATGAGCTCTGGGCTCCCCACATGACTCTGAGAGGCCCAGGCCAAGTGAGTCCATTCAGAAATATGGAATTCTTCAAGGTCAGCATTCTGAAAGATGGAATTCTTCGAGGTTTCCAGATGAGATGGTGCCTTTATTCATAGCTTCTCAAACTGTGGATCTGTGTTAAGCTGCTGGTACTGAGTAGAGAACAAAACCTCAATTTGTGTAGAAAACCAATCACAAGGTGTCAGGTTTCTTTCCTTCCAAAAAGCCACAGTAATATAGCAGATGTATAGCTTGAGGTGGGGGTTGGAGGGAAGAGGATGGAGGCCAGTCCTGAAGCAAATGCTTTGTAAAAGCTTTATGACATGCTTGCTGAGTGATTTCCCATTTGTGCTCTGCGCCCTGATTTTATTACCTTAGATAATGGGACAAATGTCTTTTGCATGGTGAAGGATGGGGAAATTGGCTGGGCATTCAGTCAAGGATGGAACATTTTGCCGGCATGCCCAGCTTTATATGCTGCTCTAATTTGGCTGCTTATGGCATCTTTAAGCAAACTCTCCCATTTGGCTGGAAAAACATGTGAGCCTCTATAAATACTGTCTGCAGCAACCTCAGCTCCTTTGCTATGACTACTGAAAATGCAGATGCAAATTGGGCTGCCTTTGCACAGGGCAAAGTAGCAGCCAGACAGAATTTCTTTATCTGAAGAATGGGGATGCCTCCATTATTCATAAAAGAGCCAGTGCTGCTCTTCTTGTAACATGGCACAGCTTTCTCTGTGATTAGCCACCAAAAGTGAAATCTTTAAAATGATATACCCATTATCCATACACCCTCAAGAGAGGTGCTTGTGTCTTTCTATAAGACTCTGCTGCTCCCACATCTGGAGAACTGTGTCCAGTTCTGGGCTCCATATTACAAGAGAGATGTAGTGATGTTAGAAGCAGTTCAGCACAGCATCACAAGGGTGGGAGCCAGACTGGGGGTGGAGGGTGGATGCCATGTGAAATGAGATTGAGGGAACTGGAGCTTTTCAGCTTGGAGAAGAGGAGACTACAAGGGGATCTTCAAGTGACTTACAGGTACATGATTGAGTATCACAAGGTAGAGGATTGTGACCTGTTCTCCCCTGAGGTGAAGGGAAGGATGCAATTCAGTGGGGTAAAACTGAAGGAACTGGGCTTTGGGTTGGATGTCATGAAGTACTTCCTGACAGTTAGGGCCCCTAGGATCTGGAATGGGCTTCCACGGGAGGTGGTGGAAGCCGTATCAGTGAAGGTGTTCAAGGAAGGATTGAAGACCCACATGTTGGACAGTATATGAGTGGAGCTGGCTTGTGCCAGGGGTCAGACTAGATGTCCCAGGGGATCCCTACTGACTTGCTATGTTTCTGTTCCATCACAGAACCCAAAGGAGTTCCCATTGCCCCCCTGGCAGTCTCCCATCTTGGTATTGAACAAACCAAAGTTACTCTCTTACATTTTTTCTGAGCATCCAGCGCCTCTGTTTAGCTGCTGGGACTGCAGCACTGATACAAGAGCCAGTGGAGGGGATGGCTTTCTTTCCCCTCTGCCCCCCATGGCAGTGCTTTCATCCTCTTTCCTCAAGGAAGGTGGCTTTCTGAGGAGGAGAGTTTCCTGTTTCCATGGAACTCTGGTGCATTCTGATTTGCATGAGAAGCCTCCAGCAATGCAAGAGGCACTCCTTTTCAGCAAGTCACCTTTCATAAGTCAAAGGTAAGAAAATTCAGGGGGATAACCTGGTCCCCACCCTCCTGTGTTTGCCTTCTTCACTGCAGAGTGCCTATATAGGGCTTGGTTTTCACAACCATCTGAACTCATCTGCATACAGTGTGACTACATATTCAGTGTGACAGGAAAAATCCCCATTTATATAACAGCTTAAAGTGAAGTGTAGGATGCCTTTTTGTTCCTGTGAGCTTTTCTTTTCTCTTCTCTGCTAGGTTGCTGTAAAGATCATGAGAACCATGAAAGCCATCTTGAAGAGTTTCATTGAGAATGAGACTAACCAAATTATAAATAGCTTAATATGAGGTTTCTTGGCACACTTATTCATGTCTCCTATCTATAGTCACTTGTTCATAATTATGTTCTTAATTTGAGGACAGGAAGCTAAGGGGAAAAGACAGAAAGAGAGATGTGGTAGTTTGAGTGCTAGATCTGTGTTCTAGTTCTGACTCAGCTTTGAATCCCACAGGGTGACTTTATTTATAATAATAATAATAAAATCAGAATATATGTATGCATTCTGCTGTATCTGATGGACAAAGATGCACTGTTTATGTCTGTGTGGGTTCACGTGGGTTACCGCACAAGGGTGTTGTGTTACCGCACAAGGGTGTCGAGTTTCAACAAAAATTTCAGCCTTCCAAATTAATGCATGCCAGTTGTCATCACAGTATTTTGTAGTATCTCTTAGATGAGTTCTCACTAGCTTGCTTCATATCATTTTAGTGCTCATTAAGATAAGAAATTGCAGGGATGGCAATAAATTCTTTCTATTGCAATTCCTACACAATAAAGCAGACAGTTATTTAGTCATAGGATATTTTTTTAAAACATTAGCCTAGTGGAAAACTGACAGAAGAAATAGAAAACCCCATGAAATTCAAAAGCAGAGTCAGTTGCCTTGCCAGTGACATAAACAGTCTCTCTGAACATCATTCTGTTTAGCCTGAGTTTGATGCAACATATTACATTGAAAGGGCTTATTTGAGAATTTATCAAACAAAATGTAGGGACACCCTCCCTGTTGCTAGTCTTAACAATGTTACTTTAGGTTCTCCTTAAATTCCTCAGATGTGTCAGAGTGTGAGAATCAATAATTTATTGCAATATGAAGCCTTAACTTGCAACTGGGCCAGATTTGAAGGTATATGTCCCCTTCTCATCCAAGTTCCAAGAAGGTATAACAAGTTCCCAGGCCTTGCATTTTCTACTACAATATTGGAACCTGAACACTCTTCTCTACTTGAGAACAAGATGCAGATATCTCTTGAGCCAATCTCAACACTCTCTTGGATTTTTCCATGAGGTGTCAGAAGGTACTTAGGTATTCCAGGAAGACTGTAGCAACTAGAAAAGCCTTACAGGTGCTGGTGCATCTCTGAAGCAAGCCATTCCAAGGACACCAAGAAGTCCACAAAAAGAACACAGAATGGCTAGAGGATGTCCAACTTACAGCAAGAACACAGACTTTCAAAAGATTTCTTCCCTGAGGGAATGGGTTTGAAGTCCTATTACAAAATGTTTGTCCCTGTTAAGTGGTTGGTTACCTAAGAGTTTTCCAAGTCTCATGGATTCCGAGCTTGTCTATCCTTGAGTGACACTGTAGTCCATCCTAAACTACTCTTGGCTGTAGCCCCTCTCGTTCGCTGGCTCCTGCTTGCCTGTGTGTCATTCTTGCCACGGCACTGGAGATTTTACCTGGACAGGACGTGAAACATTTTTGCCCTTCAAAAACACCATGTTTGATTAAAGAAGACAAATTAATATACACGAACATTGACAAAGATGTGAACTAAGAAGAACAAAACATACAAGTCATGTAATATCAACTTGATATGCAAGGATATCCAAGTTGATGTCAGGTTCACCAGAAAAGCCCCAAATGTAATGAGCCATGCTTGTGAATGTGGTACAGAAGCCCTGTGACCTGTCAGAAAGAACACTCAAATAAGCTCCTTGAAGCCTATAAGATATTGAGCCTAAGCATACAGCTGCTCCACTCCGTTCATGTAAGATTTGTTGTGGAAATGTAATGTTTTATGTGCTGAGACAGTTCCCCTCTGCTGTCACATTCTCCCTCAGTGGCACAAAAGGTGCAGTGTACTTCAGTTGAAGTTCATAAAATCAGAGAATCAGAATAGTAGAGTTGGAAGGAGCCCTGAAGGCCATTGGGTCCAACCCCCTGCTATTGCAGGACACCATGTTACACCATCCCACTCAGTTCAGTTTCTTTTTGAATGACCCTAGTGTGGGACAGCCCATCACCTCTCCAGGCAGCGGGTTCCACTGTCACATTGCTCTGACAGTCAGGAAGCTTTTCCTAATATCTAGCCAGAATCTGGGTTGTTGCAACTTGATTATTCTGTGTCCTGCACTCTGGTACCAGTAAGAAGAGATCTTGACCTTCCTCTTTGTGACAGCCTTTGGGGAACTTACAGAGTGATACCATGTCTCCCCTCAGTCTTTGCCCCTCAATGCTGAACATGCCCAATTCTCTCAGTCTCTCTTCATAGGCCAGTGTTTCCAAATCCTGGATCATTTTTGTTGCCCTCCTCTGGACCCTTTTTAATTTTAATTCCAATTCAACTGGCAATTGCACAGGGTACCATCTCAGACCCCTCCTGGAACTGCTCCATTCATTCTACATGTCAATGAGGCCACAGTCGTGGAGGATGGAATTGATACTGTTATTAAAGCAGCTAGAGCTAATATCAAACTTTTCTGGCCTGGTATTTGTGCAAAGGCTTAAGGTAATACTGGCACTGACACTGAGCCAGCTCCCCTGGTCACTGACCTGGACACTCTGCCCACTCCCACATACACTTTCAGGACTGGTGAGATGGTTTTGGAAATGTGAGGGAAGTGGACAGCTTCACATTTAACAACAGCTGCTAGTTGCCTTAATCGGCCCACCTTACATTAGATTAAGTTCAGCAAACCACCCTTCAGAGATTCATTCTGGGGGGTTTATAGCTGGGATTAATGAAGAAAGTTTTGCAAAAAAAGTGGTCTGAGGCATGTGATTGCTCAAAGGAGGAAGCTCAGTTAGTGACAGGTGCTAGAAGGGGGGTTAGCCAAATAAGGACTATGACATGTTCTGATCATCCTTCCACCTGCACATCAACCTATTCTTGGATGGAACAAGATTTAGATAACATATTAGTGAAGAATAGGACCTTCATCATCCATGGTTTAACAGTAGACAAGACTTTTCGCATATGCAACTGATACCTGGTAGGTGAAAAGAAGAATATAGTCAGTTTCAGTTGTGCCCACTAGCAGCAGGGTAGATTTGAGGGCTGGGAAGGTTGAACAGCAAGTAACTATCTTCTCAGTGACCACAAGAGGCTTCTAACTGCAATCTTCATTATGAGAAAGTTGGCCAGCCATGAGTGGCTTTGTGATATATACATACATATACATATGCCATTAGAAAGAAGTTCTCATCAAGTTATGACCCTCTAATTGTGCAGTGATTTTTTACACATGCCCAGAGTTGATTCCAAACTGAATTCCTTTTCACACAGAGTTGGCTCTACCCTCAGGGAGGGTCTCGCTGTTAATGAGTAATAAAGCAGGAATGCAGAAAATTGCTTAGTTGATCAACTCATTTCACATGACACCAGAACATGCAGCTGGTAAAATCTCGTCCTTCTCCCAGTGACCCTCCCCATTCTATAGTGTCTACCTGCAAATGAGAGGAGCCAATTTCTCACCAACTGCTTGACTTAATCTCGTTAGCACTGGCATTATAGCTAAACACTCTGGCCCTGCCTCCTCTTCCAGTTCACATTTAGAGTCTGAAATCTCTTCCTTGGAATGCTAAACCTTGGGAAAATTGAAACTAATCCTACCGGTGATTATCTATGATGATGAGAATTCAGCCCCACTGCCTGTGCTCTGTCTGTATGATCATTTGTCTGCAAACGCACACATTTGTACTGTTTGTACTTCTTCTTTATCAGGAAGGTCATATATATTCTTTTGGGAGAAACTGAGCCAAAGTATGAATAGGAATAGGAATAGGCAGCACTTCTTCCTATTCTTTGTCAACTGTTGTTCATCCACATTGAGTAATTGCACTCCCATTTCTTTCCTTTGACTTTTACTTTGCACATATATGAAGCAGGCTTTTTCTGTTGTTTTTAGCATCCCTCACTAGCTTCAGTTCAGAAGTTTTGATGTTCTATTGGGGCTTTCCAGAACATCTGGCTGACAAGGATGGACCTTTGGTCTGTTCCAGGAGATCTCTCTTATTTCTTAAGGTTGATCATATCAGGGGCTAGTTATTCCTTCTCCTAATCTAGATGGCACTTTCTATTAAATATCAGAATCTAGGGGAGGAGGAATACATATGAATGCTGAAATTGCCTGCTATAGGGTATGTTCTTCCACCCAACTTCTGGGGGTGGAGAAGAGATCCCTTGTGCTATGGACACACAGCCAGTTCCTAGCATAGGGGAAATATATATGCATGCATGTGTTGCCCTGCCTGTCTTCTCATCCTCTGGCAAAAGAGATTTTATTCTTTCCTGTGATTCTGAAACACTTTTAAAAACTGCAAATTGTAAATTTCATGTGACTTTGATTTCCTAGGAATGAGCTAATTTTATTTGACCATACTAGTCTTCCCATGGTTTAATCTCAATACTTGCCTTTGATCAAATGTTTTGTTGTGCTCAAAATAGTGGCAAACAAATATTTTGGTTTCCTGTTTGAAAAGGTGAGCTAAACCCTCCCCATGATTTTAAAATATGAAGAGGACACAGGTGTTTACCACCAGTTTTGTGACTTTTCGTTACATGCAAGGGACCTGGCTCAGAATGCTTAGTGAGGAGGGTACTCTTCTGTTTGACCTCCAGGGTTGTCCATATGGCCCAGGTTGGCCTTTTCAATAGAAACATCAAATACCCAAAATCATTGAACTAATGAATTTCCCACTAGTTAAACAATGTGAAAGCAAATATGATCGCTTGTAGACATGAGCAGAAATGCTTGTTGATTTAATTAGCAGTCCAGATGTTGAAAACTGCATATAAATATGTGTATAGAACACTTGCAGCAAATGTTCCATACATATTATTTGTAGTTATCACAATTGCTCATAGCACTACAACACAGCATTAAACTCTCTTTCATGGAAGTGGGACAGATACAAGATATACTGCTGAACATGAGGGAACAACCTTCCCATCACATAAAAGAGGCTCAGATCACATTCTACAACAAAGTATCCATGTGTAACATATTAAGAGCCAACAAGGAATGACAAACTTTCCAAAATATCAAGACATGAATAGCAATCTGTAGCACAGGGAATGGTTAAGAGTGCATGGAGTTCTTGAACCAGCATTTCCATGTTAGTACTGGAGACTTGGCTGCCAAGCATTGAATCATCCCAGGAACTCAGCACACTATTCTTGGTGTTTTTATGGCAGCTGCCAGATGTCTGAACTTATATATTCTACATCTCTTTGTTGCATTTTTTAAAAACTTGTCTTCTGTTACCGTAAGCACTCCAGTTCCACCACATCGTGAAAAATGTTCAGTGAAAAGCAAGCTCTTTTTCCCCTCTGGAGGTTCAAAAATATTGAATTTCTCTCCATGTTATCACCAATTATGTTAATAGTGAGGTGGAAACAGCATAATGGCTTCATGTAGTATTAATGCACTAATGGATACTGTAAGGCATATTCTAACTGTCATTCAAGATGATAGCACAACATTTCATCTTTAATGGGTTAGAGTGTACATTACAGGGAAGCCTTTAGTTTTTAGATCTGCAGTGGTAGAATGTGGTACGCGTTGTCGGTTGAAGCGTCTGGTCGTGCTTACCCAAATTGCAACCTAGTAGGAAGGCTTCTGCACTCCTCACATGCGGTGATTTGTACCATCTGTTGCAGTGGCTTTGCACCTCCCTGTGAATTGCAGGTGACTGATTCCCAGTCCTTAGTGTGGAAGTATAAAACAACCTTCCAAAATAGTCACATTAGAGTCACCTTTCAGAAAGAACAATTAACATTGAATGGGCAGCATTTTCTCTGGGCAACTCACTGTTTAAGCTTGCACTTTTGTTAAGAACCTAAAACAGAAAACAGTGTTGCTCAAGGGATCAATTCACTTATGGGAGTGTATGATCCTGGAAAAACTTTACCCAACTGACTTTCATGACTTTCTAACCAACTGGAGTCATTTTTGGTTATTTGTTTTGTTTCATTTTCATTGTGGTCCACATAGTAGTGCAGGCTGGGAGCAGGGAATTCTTTAGTCTCCATAAAGGGTTTCTGATGAACCTTTAGGGAGCCTTTGCAGCACTCCAGCTCTTAACAATGTTCTAATTTATTTTGTCAAGCTGGAGGAGATCTGGATTTTTACCAATATCCCAAGTGGAGCTCCTCATGCTATTTGTGCCACTGTCCTGGACTGTGCATTTTTATATGTTGCATTTTTTGGACTTTCTCTCTCCCTCCCCATATGTGATCTGTGCATTCGGCAGGGTGCTTGATGGGTGGACACAACATTTTGCATGGGAGCTACTCCGATCTCTTCCCTGTGAGCTTTACTTCCATGCAAGGACAGATTATTCGCTTGCATTTTTCTGTGGGCTTCTCAACTCCCTCTTCAGAACTTTTTCTTTGGTAATGTCAGGAAAAGGGGGTGGTGCTCCAAGTTTGCATAGAATAGCTTCACCCCTCTTCCCATACCTTCTGTATTGAATTGTACAGAAAAAAATCGATAGACAACAAAGAGGTGTATTTCTGGTTGGTCTGCCTGTCATAAACAATATACCTAATTAAATAAATCAGAGGAACACAGATTTGAAAGCTGATTTTAGATTTCTTTTAATGCTCCACACATTGGACTGCTTCCTATGATCCACTACTATGTTGTGACACAATGAAACCCTGCAACCGTTTTAAAGGTAAGATGATTTTTATTTGGTTTATGGCTGGAAGTGCTGGGAACTGGGCTGTCAATCGACCAGGAAAAGAATTAGCCTGCTCTTGTGCCTTTCAGAGCAGCTTGATGTACAGAATTCATCCATTTTTATACCACAGGGACATTTATCATTACACAGACACAAATATCTGCAAATGATAAATAAGAGGTAGGTATCAGCACTGGAAATTTTGCAGAAGTAGAAAAACACAAGGGGGTGCTAAAAGAGCAACCCTGCTCTCAAATATCCACTTGAAGAATGGGCATGCTTAACAGTCATAGAACACCAATGGCGCAATCTATGCATTCTTGTACTGAAAAGTAGCCCTACGGCTTCCAGTCCTTCCAGTCAGCCATAGAAAGCCTGGAAGGAAATGGAGTGTGACTACTTGCAAGCGGGCATGGCTAGTTGGCTGGTCAGAACTCTGACCAGGAACACTCCATTCACCAACCTTGTGCTACAAGGTCTCATGTGTCACTTACTTATATACAGTACCTACCCAATGCTGCTGCTAAGGGGACAGACATAGTAGGCCATTTAAAAGTAGTAGTAGTAATAGTAGTAGTAATAATTTGTTACTACCACCTGCAGCAAAAACTTTCTGGGCAGTTCACAACAGATTATAAAGGCAATAAAATACAATGCACAAAACATTTTAAATTAATCAAAATGGCATTAAATACATTAAAACACAATGAAAGCCCCAGCCAGGAAGAAAGGAAAAAGGCACCTGGACAAACCCATCAGGACCCTGGATGGGCAAAGAGATCCTTAAAGGCCTCCATGAAGGGGGCTGTCTTAACTGCATGCTGAAAAGATGGCAAATTTGGCCCCAGGTGAGCTGCAGCAGGAGGTTCCAAAGCTGCAGGGCCACAACAGGAAAGGTCCTCTTCTTTGTTGCCACTTCGAAGCTTCTCAAAGCGTTGGCACCCAGATGAAGGCCCCAGAGGTTGAGCATAGTGTCTCGGTAGATCAGGATTAGGAGGAGTGCTCCGGCAGGAATTGTGGTGCCAAGCCATGTAGGACTTTATAGGTTAAGACCAGCAACTTGAATTGGGACCAGAAGCATGCAGACAGCCAATGGTCTTACATGGTTGGACCTCCTGGTCCTAATTATTAATCTAGCTGCTCTATTCTGCACCAGCTGCAGCTTCTGAAGCATATTCTAGGACAACCCTACATAGGGTGTGTTGCAGTAATCTACTCTGGAGATTACTGGAGCCTAGATTACGGAAGCCAAGCTATCCCTGTTTAGGTAAGGCTGCAGCTGGGCCGCCAGCTAAAATTGGTAGAAGGCACTTGGGGTCACCGATGCAACCTGGGCCTCAAGTTGGATCAAGGAACACCCCCAAGCTGAGAACCTACTCCCTTAGGGGGAGTGTGTCCCATCTAGAACAGGTTGAACACCCTCCCCCTCATCCAGTAAAAGGAATCACTGACCAACATCTCAGTCTTGTCTGGACTGCATTCAGTTTGTTTGCCCTCATCCAATCTGTTATTGTAGCAGACATCAGTTGAGCACATGCACAGTCTCACCTGCCAAGAAATGGAGTTGAGTGTCACCAGCATTCTGATGGCCCCACTCAATAGTTTCATGTCAATGCTAAATAGCACGGGGGACAGAACAGGCCCTTGTGGAACTCCATGCTGCAGAATACACCATCTTCTGGAAATGTCCCTCCAATTAGGAGCAGAACCACGGCAATGCAGTGCCCCCACTCCCATCTCAGCCAGACTCTCTAGAAGGACACCATGCCTGATGGTATTGAAAGACATTGAGAGGTCCTGCAGCAGCATCAGGGTCACAATCCTCCTGTCCCGTTCCTGGCACAGATCATTTTGCAGGGCAACCAAGGCTGTTTCCACGCAAAACCCAGACCTGAACCATGATTAAAATGGATCCAGAGAATCCGTTTCATCCAAGACTTCCTGGAGTAGATTGGCAACCACTATTTCCAGAACCTTGCCGAAGAAAGGAATATTTGCCACTGGCCTATAGCTGTTCAAATTGTCCTGGTCAAGGAAGGGCTTCTTGAGACATGGTCTCAGCATTGCCTCTTTAAAGCAGCACAGGACCACTTTCTCTCACAGAGGAACTGATGACCTCTGCAGCCCAGCTGGCTAGAGTATGCCCCACCACATGCACTGGTCTAGTGACATGTTGGGGCAGTCCCATGGTTGTCATGGTGACTATGAAATCCTGAGTTGCCTGAGGGATTGCAACATCACCTCTGTCAGCTCAGGTAGGGAAACGGATAGGTTGCCAGGTGGGAGGTACAAGCAGCAGAATCTCCAATCTGTCCCACTGGCCCAACACAATGTGCAAATACTCCAAACTGGTTATTGGACAGACTAGAGAGAGAGATGGAATTCCTATACACCATGCCTCTCACTCCCCAGCCCTCACCAACTCCTCCCTGATCACCCACCCAGGTCTCAGTTATCCATGCCAGATTGGCTGCCTCATCCACAATTAGATTGTGGATAAGGGAGGTTTTCTTTTGCACCTATCTGGCCATTAGAAGCAGAATCTGGAGACTTGAGGGCCAGCTGACTGGGCAACCATCAAGCCCATGGGTGCAAGTACGACTGGAACATGGCACAGCCATTAGCTCTCTGGGCCAGATTCTTGTTATCCAGATAAGACTGGCCACCCTATCTGGAAAAAGAAAGCGATCGGTTGGATGAGGGTGATTCTTCCTTAGATGTTGCAATTCTTTCTTTCTTTCTTGCACACTTTGCTTATTTCCAGTAACAGATTAACTACAGCGATCAGAGTTTAGTAAAAATGAAAGACAGCTGAGAATCCCCTTGAATTGAGAAACCGGTAGATGGAAAGTTGCTCTACACCATTTCAGAACACTTGACCCAGTCTTGTCTTCCATTATACACTGACCAGCAGCAGCAGCAGCTTTTTTGAGTCTATCTTCTCTTTCATCTTCTGCCTTCGACTTTCCCTAAAATGATTGCCTTCTCCAGGAAATCTTGCCTTCTCAAGAAGTATGACAGCCTTGGATTTGTTATTTTTGTCATTTTTCCACACATTGCTTTAGTTTATTCAGAGGATTACAGGGATCCAGTGCAAGGTGGGAGGAGTGAGGAGATGAAGATCTCTCCTCCCAAATATGCCAGATGGCTAGTTTCGGCCTGAACTCCCTCTTCAAGGCCCCTCCTACAACTGCAGAGAAACAATAGGCCCAGTGCTTCGTAAGCTGGTTGTGAGTGGTGAGGACAGGAATCAGAACAGAGATCTGCAGCCCTGCAGGGCTGCCTAAAGGCCATTGGGTTGTCCTATAGGTGCATCAGAACTGCTCTGTAGCCAGAGCCACTGGAAGTGCTCAACTTTACCATATGACTCACATGGAGATCCTTATGATTTCTGTAATATTTATATATAAATATAATATATATTTATATATAACCATGACTTACAACACGGAGTGTTCTTTTTTTAAAGAAGTGTTAAGTACATAAATTAATCCATAAAGCATAAAAACACAAAATTCCAAGAAAAGGAATATAAAGCAGGAACAAATTAAAAAGCATGAGAATTTTTTGTTCTATTTTATTAAGTCTGCTACAATTAAAACAAAGTGGGCAGCAAACAAACCTCTCCGGGGTGGGTATTCCACAGCTTGGATGTGTTGGAAAGTCCAAATAAAGTTTCAAATAAAATATGTTTTTTTCCTGATATTTAATATAAAAACTGGCACCAGTACCCTTACTCCCCCTCCCCATCTGCAGGGGTTTTCCTTTCTTGTTCATTTGGGGGGTGGGGAGAATAGCCCCAAGTTATGCTAATGGTCCACCAGCTCTCAGCTAAGGCAAGATTCTAGCTGAAACAGCATTGAAGCAATGTTGCCAGCCACAAATGCTCTTCCTTTCCAGTGTAAAAATACCTAGCCTGCTCATACTTTGTCTTAAGGAATTTTGTATCACTGATTGCAAAAACCACAACATCTTAAACCTGTTAGATTTCTCTAAATCCTGATTGTTTTATGTGTTATCTGTTACTCAAGCCTTCAATGGGTCATGATGTTTTTCCTGATGTCTATAATTATTTTCCAATGTTTCTTTATTGTTCCCCATTGTCCTTACCTTCTCGCCCATTCAAAATCTCATCACTGCCCTGAAAATGTGTACCACAACCTATAAAACACTCTGTCTATGCTCTGGAAGCTTGTGGTCAGTTCAGTATGCTGGCTGGCCAACAGTGCATTGTTTTTTTCTGTCAGATGTTTTTTCTGTCAGATACCTGAGTGTTCTGTCAATAAACTGCTGAGACTGAGTGTAGCAGCTTCATATGAATCCAAAACTACATTCTCCTAGTTCTGCTAATCGAGTTTTTCTGACAGGTGCTACCACTGAGAAGGCTCTTCCCCCTGAAGGCATCTTTACCTGGCTAGGCCCCACAGGATCTTAGCAGTATAATTTGCAATTCAGGCCATATACTGTAGCAGTCAAAGTAACAACAACATTAACAAGTAGTAGTAACAACACTCATATTTGTGTTGTGAATTGCCCAGGGAGTCTATGGATAATGGGACAGTTTATAAATTGGATGGATGGATATGGAAAGCCCACTATGTTTCAGAGTTGCTTTTGCCATGCAGAGTTTCTTTGCTTTTCATCTTTGGTAAAAGGTTGGGGATGTGAAAAATTACCCGAGAATAAAATATTAAGGAAAACTTATTTTTGTAACAGCGGGGAGAAGAGAAAAACAAGAAAATGGGAAAGATAAACATGCAGGGAAGCTGGGAAATGCCTGTCAAGCTGTTAATCCATGCCTGTGTTGTTCACCATTCAAGTATGCCAGAAACAGATATATGATTTTTAATAGGTATTGTTCAAGTTTCAAAGGAACAAACAAACTTCAGAGAAGCTAGAGGCAGGTGATTGCTTATGTTTTTGTTATCTTCTCATCCTTCTTCCTGTTCAAGGCAGTTAACAGAAAAAGAACCCTCTGCTCCAGTTATACAATATTCTATGCCCCCTAGACAGCATATAGAGAGCTCTGAGGTCAGAAAGGAGTCCTGACTTCAGAGCTGGATATGCATGCATGGACCGCTCTCCCACAGCCAAAGAACTAGACCAGAAGCTTCTCCAAAACTGCAAGTGTAACCTCAGAGAAGGGCTTTTGATAGTGCTCCAGGCTGCAAGGAGCAGAGGCCATGCCACAGCTTCCTTCTCTTAAAGGAATCAGTCATCTAGATGCTTTGCAGAGCAGGGATTTATTTTTTATTTATTTGTTGCATTTATATACCACCCCAGTAGCCCAGAGGGCTCTCTGGGTGGTTTACAAACATTAAAACCCCAAATACAGTATCCAATCCTAAACAAATAAATTTAAACAAATTTAAACAAAATTTAAACAAATAAATTGGCTACACCACATGTGAAGGAAGAGGTCCTTCATCTTTGCACTTTTCCTGCTCTGTATGGAATGACCTCAATCCACTGAGTTTGGAGGGTTATTGGCAGCTCCATTGGATTGTGCTCTTAAGTATGAAAAGCAACATAGTGGTAAAAACATGAGCGAAATATTATGATATGAAAACAGTAATGGAAGGTCCAAGAAACTGTCCAGAAGGGTACAACAAGAGCCATTCATGAAGCACTAGCCTAGAAGAACTTGCATAATGAGAGAAGATGAAAAAAGCTGTGAATCATATTTAAGTAGTGTCCTGTTAGAATAGACTAAAGATGGGCATGATCTAGCACCTTGCCCTGCTTGCTACAGTTACCAGCCAGGGGTATCTAGGAGAACATGATGAATGGCCCTCTCCTGTTCCCTGTGCCTCTTCAACTCTTATCTATATATGCACACTTCTGTGCACATAGAGAATACAGCTGACAGTGGGCCTATCCCCCTTTGGGAGTATCTCTGATTCATAGTGGATGAATCATATTATCTGTTTGAGTACCCCCAAACTATGAACCTTGTCCTTTAGGGAAGTGCAACCCCATTCAGAACAGGTTGAATATCTAACTAATGGATAGATAGAAGACTCACTCACTAAAAGCACCTCTTTGTCTGGATCAAGTCTCAGCTTGTTGGACTCCCCCAGTCCATTACCAAGTTCAGACACTGATTCAGAATGGCCACTGTCTCACCTGGATTTGATGAAAAAGAGAGGTACAGCTGAGTGTCACCTGTGTATTGTTGACCCTTCAGTCTATGCATTTGGATAACCTCTTCCAGTAGTTTTATGTAGCTGTTAAATAACATGGGGGATAGAATGGAGCCTTGCAGAACTACATGGCATAATTGCCCCAGTGCCAAGCAATTCCCAAGCACCATCTTCTGGAATTGGTCAGGCAGATAGGAGAGGAATCATCTCAGAGGGTTGTCACCTAAACTGGCTAATCTATCTAGAACAACACCATGGTTGATGGTATCAAAAGCTCCTGAGATGCCCAGAAGAATCAACTGATTTGCACCTGTCATCTTTCTCCTGGCAACCAAGGGTGACCAAGGCAGTTTCTGCTAAAGAAACAAAAACAAAACACAGTCCTGAAGCCTGATCGAAAGGAATCTAGATAGTCAGTTTTATCCAAGAGAGGTTGGAGCTCTTCAGCCACCATCTGCTCAAGCAGCTTGCCCAGGAAGGGGATGTTGGTCATTGGCTTATAGCTATTTACATCCTCTGGGTCCACATTAGGCTCTTTCCAGTGTTGCTCAATTACAGGTTCTTTTAAAGAGGCTGGCACCACTCCCTCTCTCAAGAAGGTATTTACAGCCTCCTGAACCCATGTACAAATCCCTTCCTTTGTTCTTACAATAATCCAAGATGGGCAAGAGTCTAGGACACAAGTGGTGGAACAGACCTGACCACCTTGTCCACATCCTCAGCCCTCAATAACTGAGGCTCTTCCAATAAAATTGGACCAGATGTTGCTCTGGATGCCTCTTGTGGTGGAACAGCATTAATAGCTGTGTCCAATTCATGACAAATCTGAGTAGATGTATCTTCAATTTGCTCACTGTGCAAATTCATCACAGTGAGCTACTGAGAACTCCACAAGTTCTTTCTCTGGGCCATAGTATATCAGGCCATAAACCATTCAGAAAAGCTTTGCTGAATGACAATGAGAAGAAGCAACACAGATGAAACAAAATGCCTCTTTGTTTTGCTCACAGCTGCAGAGTAAGCTCAATAAGCATTAACCTATGTCTGATCAGACTCTGCACAAGTTTTCCTCCATCTGTGCTCTAGCTATCTCCCCTCTTGATTTATTGCTCTCAACTGAGGTGGGTACCAAGGAACTGACTAGGCTCTGCTCAAGGGAAGTGGGCACTTGGGTACAATCGCAGCAACTGCCTGAGCCATCTCTGATTCCCACAGAATGACCTGGGCTCTGACAGGAGCATACCAGCCAGGAACTCTGCCAGATCCCTCTGGAAACCATCAAGAACCATTAGCCTCTGAGAGCAGATTATTTTGCAGAACGGTTACCAACCCTTTCAGAGGGGAAAGGGAGCTGAAAGTCTAAATCTAAGTAGGAAGTGATTTGATGATAAAGTCCTGAACTGCCCCAGACAAGCAGCCTTGGCATGAAAGTTAAGATCCCCCAGAACCATTATCCTGCTGGATCTCCAAACCAGGTCCAAGGCCACTTCCATCAGTTCAGGGACATGGGGTGGGTGGTACCCTAGCAGAATCCCTAATCTGTCTAAAGCACACAAGCATCCCAAGTTCAATCTTCAACATCTCCAGGCAAGTATAGGAAAAATCCTGCCTGAAACCCCAGAGATCCACTTCCAGTTAATGCTAGCAATAAAGAGCAAGATGGACTGAGGGTCTGACTGTGCATAAAGCATCATTCTAGGTCCCACTGATATGTACAATCCCTCTTAAAGTTATCTATTAGAACATCTCCCAGTATGTGCATAATAAAGCTAGGGCTGCTGAAGTGTTGTGGAGCCATATGTTACTAAATAAGTGTCTGCAACTAAGCTGAAATTTTTCATAACACATGTCTCTGAAACAGATTCCAAGATTTCCCTCCTCTTTTTCTTATTGCCATATAAAAGGACTCTTTGCAAAATTACTCTTCAAATATTATTCACCATTTTGTGTATTGTGTATTGGATACCATTCACCATTAATTTTGCTCTGAGGTAATGTGGAAGATGCACAATTGTTGCTGCCAACATACAAGCCCAAAAAACTCTCCACACCTAACAAGCAAGCAAGCAAGATAACACTTTGGAGAAAAAGAAATCACGCTGTTCACCATTGCTAATAGTAAAACCCCTCATAAAAATGTTGGAACACTTTTCTCCCCTGAGAAAAATATGTTGAAATGGTCTTCTCAATTTCTCTGCAATTTTCAATTTCATTTTCTTGCACAACTATATTTATTAAATCCTCAAGTTTTCTCCATCCCAATATAGAGAGAAAACTATATCTAAAGAAATGTGTTAATTAGGATAAATTCTTATCAAAACTGAACTGAACTGAAAGCTTCAGCCATCTGCAATGGCACAATTCAGTAGGAAACTGTCAAAAACTCATCTGTATTGGTTAATTTTTTTTTTTTTTTTGGTTGAGCAGATAGGTGTACCTATTTTAAATTAATTGTTGATATTATATATTATATTGATAGAATTTTATTGTATAATGTTCTGAGAGCACTGTGCTAATGATTGGTATTTGTTCTTGCTGTTAGTCGCGAATTCATGTCCGACCCATCGCGACCCCATGGGCAACAATCTTCCAGACTCTCCTGTTTTCCATCATCCCCCGGAGTCCACCTCATTTCACTCCGACTGCTGCAGTGACCATCTAGCCACCTCATTCTCTGCTGTCCCCTTCTTTTGCTGTCAATTGTTCCCAGCATCAGGGTCTTCTCCAGTGAGTCCCTCCTTCTCATTAGGTGGCCAAAGTATTTGAGTTTCATCTTCAGTATCTGGCCTTCTAAGGAGCAGTCAGGGTTGATCTCCTCTAGGACTGACCAGTTTGATCACCTTGTGGTCCAAGGGACTTGCAGGAGTCTCCTCCAGCACTGCAATTCAAAGGCCTCAATTCTTTGGTGCTCAGTCTTCCTTATGGTCCAAATTTCACAGCCATACATTGCAACTGGGAAAAACATTGCCTTGACTATACGCACTTTTGTTGGCAGGGTGAAGTCTCTGCCTTTTAGTATGCTGCCTAGATTTGCCATAGCTTTCCCCAATAGCACATTGGACACCTTCTGACCTGAGGGTCTCATCTTCTGGCATCATATATTTTTGCCTTTTGGTACTGTCCATTGGGTTTTCATGGCAAGGGTACTGGAATGGGTTGCCATTTTCTTCTCCAGTGGATCACCTTTTGTCAGAACTCTCTACTATGACCTATCCATCTTGGGTTCCCCTGCACAGCATAGCTCATAGCTTCATTGAGCTACACAAGCCCCTTTGCCACGACAAGGCAGTGACCCATGAAGAAGCAGGAATGGTATATCAAAGCCTAAATAAATAAATGAGGTGACAGTCTTAGTTCAGCAGCAATAACCTTAACTACAGAGTAATTCAAATGCAGGCTATTAAGAGTCAAGCACTGGATGGATGAATCTCCACCTTTAAGAATTTCAAATCTATTCCATCTTGAATATGAAAAAATGTGCCAATTTCAGTAAATGCTTATTAAAAATGAAACAGGAACAAAATTCTCTATCCTTCACAAAAAAAGCATCTGTTTAACTCTAGTAAGAAATGGGAAAGAAAGGATTTTCCCTAAAGATTTTTACAAATGTATGTAGTAAATAGATTTCTAATAGAGTTTAGAGTATTTTCAAATTCCCACTCTTACTTTACAATCAACTTAACTTGTTTTTCTGGTTTACTATCAATGTGAAGTTTTCCTGGCTTTTGTATTGCTCAGTGTAGTAAATCCAGATTCTCTTGTCAGCTATTCATTTTTTAAAAACTAATTCTTTACGGTTGAAGTGCAAACAAACATTTTTCTTTCAAGCATTAACACATCATCAATGATGTTTCATTTCTGATGATATGCTGTTTATGCATATAATATCTGAACTGGTAACAGGCATTTCATGTCCAGGTAACTGTAAGGAAATGAATTCACTCATTGATTGACATTATCAGCTAGTCAAGCAGACACTGGAATAGGTAGAATTGGCTTTTTTGATGTCTGCCAAACCAACTGACAACATGATATGCTTTTTGCAGGGGTGGGAGCAACAAGAGCTACTATGAAGGAAGGTAATGTGCTTTTTATTAATATTATTTTAAAATGCAACCCTTAATGGTGTTAGATCAATAATATTTGTACTACAGGCAAAATGCTCTTACATATATTATTAAGGCCTTAGTGTTTTGAAGGACCTCTGTAACAGAAGACTGATTGGTATGCTATCTATGCAATAAAATGCTAATGGATGCATTTCAAAAGAAATACCATGGGCAGTTGTGCTTCTTTTTCAGGAAGTTGTTCATATTTAAGAATCTCGAGTAACTTATTGGATGAATCCAATAAGTCCAGCAGCCAGGGCGGTCCACAAAAATCCATGAAACATCTTTGATCTCCCAGTACCTCTTTTGCCTGCAACCAGGAACTGGAAGCTGAAAGACTCAGCAAAAGCAGCTGTTTGGGTGTAGATGCCTTGCTGTGTGATGAGTTTTAAACTCAGCTTCACTTAGGGGTGAACAGATGAGTGATGTTCAAGATTGCCAGGATTCTTCAAATGTTGTCTTGCTGCTCATTTTTCCCCAGTTGTCTCTTTGTGCCTGTGATTGTGGCTTACTCTACACAAAGAGGAAACTGTTGCACATAAAACAGTGATCAAACAGAAGATTTGTATAAACTTCCCCAATTTGCACCAGTTTCCTAACTTGAATGAACTTCCCCCATAGATAAAAGCTGGGCTGACCCAGTCTAGTGAGGAAATTGGGAAATCTGCAAAAATGAAACTGGGATCAAGAACAAGATGAACATGAGCATGTGTTTGTCTGACAGTCGTGATCATTTTGCTGGACATGTGCTGACAGCCTCAAACTGGGCATGCTTACATGACTGGTGGGCAAAAATGGAATCCTTGTACATCCCAAGCTTATAGATATGCTGGCAAATTGTGTGTTCATGCATAAGGCTCACTGCCATAGCTCACTGCCGTGTAAAACCTGCATAACAACATGCAGTGTAGACGGGTATACCACCACCATGCATCCGGGATGGTATTCTATGATAGATCTCCTTATTGTACCATTCCATCCTTCGGTGCCAAATGAGGAAAATGGCAAACATTGTCAATTTCTAGAAGATTTGGAGCTAAACATTCTGTCCAGGAAAAGACTGGTCTAGAAAGAAATTTATGGAAGTTCTTGTATCAGCTGTTCCTAGGGAGGATGTAAGGGTTTGGCTATTCATCTTGACTTTCCTTTCTTCCCTGAATACTACCGGAGCCCTGGTTATGATTTTAGAAATGATCCCTTCTCCCAAATGAAAAGGGTGCCCTGTATTACCAAATAGAATACCGTGTACAAAATTAAGGAATCATTGCAATTACATTAGGTCCCCTGATTTTGCATATTCTTTTATAGGTATACTGTCTCATGGACTGGTCTCAAGACTTTTCTCCCAGTCTCTTTCCTCTATAGGTTAAGACTGGGGATGAGGTAAAGAGGTCGTGTCCAATTCCACCTATTGGACCCAAGAAGTCTTTTCTCTTGCAATGTTTTGGAACTGTGGATAAGGAGGAAATATATTTTGCCCAGTAGACAAGGGATGCCCCCAATCCCAGGGTGTTGAGATTCTGCAAAGTAGAGGATTCTAGTCTTAAAGGAAGGCTACCCATTATTTTAAAATAAATACGTTATTCAACAGATCTAACTCCTTTCAAGCAACAATAATAAAAATGCTCATGCTCTTCACAATGATGAGTGCCTGAAATGTACCCAAGAGTTTTGATAAAGCTTGAAATTAATCTAGACAAAATAGCAATAAAGCCCCCCACCCACAAGGAGTTGAAGCTTCTTTTCTAAAGTACCCAGCCATTTGTGAAATGCTTTATGTGCTGAATGAAGGAATCAATAAGATGGAACAGGACACAATTATTTTACACCCTGAATCATGAGATTTGTGTTAAACCTACAGCTTGCAGAGGCACAAATATTGTTAATGAGCTGGAAATTATCCAGCTGTTTTAAAATCTGTCTGTGCTTCTTGATTCAATAGTTTGCTGCAGAAGTGAATTCTAGGACATGATTCAGCATGGTCTGAAACTGTTTGTTATTTATGCTGTTTTCTGGAAACACACTTTGGCAGTTTAGATCTTTATTGCAATGCAAAAGAAAAATGGGACCAGGATAATCTTTTAAGTGCAGTTTTCTATCTGTTCTTTTTCTGTTTGGTGATGTTCTTAGTATATTTCAAAAATCCATGACAAGTTCGGGGTTAGGGTTAGGGAGCAGATTTTCTGATCATCTCATACCAATACTGTAGTAATAATAATAATTGGAAGAATAAGAAATGTTAAGTGTTCAGATTATGTGAACTATTTATAGTCATCCTAGTTATCCTTCCCAAAATGAAGTAAAGTAGGTCCTCACTATCAGAATTCTAATACTAATTCAAGTATTTCCTTAGTTAATGCTAATTGAACCCAAACTACACACAGAACAGTATAAGCAGGCTCAGAATAACTTCACCACTGCACCATTTCCAAATGTATTTAGAAAAGGTGGGGAAAAACACAAAGCAGTTCAGAGACTGAAGCTCAGTGGGGCAGAGGCCTGAAACCAATGGAGAGGGAAAGGAGGAAGTTGCACTCTGGACCTGTTTTCTTGACTGGGCAGCAAGATGGTGATCTGTGGTCAGGGGCTCCCTTTGACTCCCTTGTCTTGGTCAGATCTCTTCATCTTGAAGTTTGAATTCTCAGCCCTTTTCCCCCTCTATGGTGGACCTGTTAGGTTGGTCTGCCCTTGGAGATTGATGGATCCAGATGGATTCCTGAAAGCTCTGGGGGAGTATCCAGCTGACATGGATGGCACTCCTGCCAAAGCCCAGGTTGAGCTATGGAAAACAGAGATGATCCAGATGATTGACACAGTCACTCCCAAGCATCCTCTCTCTCCTTGCAGAATCTGTGTGGTTCCTTGGTATATGAATTCTAGTACTGATATTTGTCACCAACTAGGACTGTCTGGAAAGTTAGGATATTGTGATGTGATGCCATAGTATTTTTGTCTGATATGCATGGATGGCAGTTTGGGTTGGGTTAGGGTTTGTGTGCAATTGTAGAAAAGCCTCAATGTCAGGCTCAATGCAGGTAAGAAGAAATAGAGAGACAAATGACACTAAAAAGAGGCTTAAACAAAACAACCCTTCATAGTTTATCAGTTGAAGGAGATTTGGGAAGGGAGCCAACCATGAAATCCTGATGGTCATGTTAACTCAGTGCTCATCATATAAGGGCTGTTGATATACCAAGGACCTTATGAATATGCTATCAGGCGTGTAAGTAGCGCAGAACAGGTCGTGTCTGATCCAGTGCTTGGAACCACAGTAGCATAAACCTACTAAAGTGAATGTGGTACAGAGGTTCACTGGCTCAGTGTTGGTGGATAGCGTGCCTGCATTGAAGTAAGAAGTTAGATGAGGGCACTGTCCTGTGGAGTGTGCTCTCATTATCCCAAAGCATGAAGGTTTCTGTTCAGTTGTTTCTGTGTAAATAAACTAAAAGAAGTCAGATGAATCACTGTGTATAAGTATTGCCAGAAGAAAGGAGCATGTGATTGCAGTGAGTGTTGCATGGAGGGAGGTGGTTTTCCTTCTAAACATGCCAGTGCTCTCTATTTGCTCTTCTGATTTGCTTACATTATTTCCATTTTCCCATGCATTTTGGTACTTTTAAAGAAAAACAAGAGCAAAACTATATTATGCATTTATACCCTGCCCTTCCCCAAACAGCTCACAGTAAGCTATAAGTGGACCTCCACGTGCTTCTTATCCAAATATCTGAGAACTAAATGTGCTTCATGTCAACACTACTTAATTTTCATGTGTCTTCAGAAATAGTAAGGGTATTTCAAAGGAAGCAGAAGCAGGAATTTGAAGCAAGTCTGAAACTCCCTTCTTGAACATTTAGGCTATATTGCATCTCTCCTCTTTTCTGTAGCATCTTTGGCTTATTCCCTTACTTGTGTGTAGGAACATGTAAAAGGCACATATGTCTTTGTGAATGTCACACACCCATGCATATGGATGTGATACCTGGTGAAAATCTTCCAGATTTGCACTATTTGACTCCCTGAATTCCTGTTTCTTACCCAGCTTTTGAGCCAGCTTGCAGATGTCAGTTTGTAAAATGGGATGCAGTTTGTACATTAAAAAACCCTAAGAAAATTTGTGCAAATTTCACTATCTGCATGTATTGCAAGCTGAATACTGCAATTCTTGTATGATTTGTGCAAACTACACCAGAATACCAAGTTTTCAGCTTCCGATTTGCTGAAAGAGTTCAAATTTCCATAGCTTTTTTAAAGTGCAAACCTTTTGTGAAGTGTCAAAAGGTTCTTTGAAGTCTGCCTTAGAGACTCTTTGGTTTGCTTATCTGCAGTGCCAGGAAAGGCACCGTGTTGCTTTGCACCCAATCAGAATGATTTGCATCAAATAATTTGAAAGAAGAGGGTAGAGTGGAAAGGACCGTTGATTTTTGTGGTCATTTAAAAAGAGCATGGAAAGCAAATGCACTTTCACACTAAAGTTATACATTTAGTAGCAGATGACACAAAACAATTCTAAGGTATCAGAATGTTCCTGTGTCTCAGGAACCTACTTAAGATAACATTTAAAAAAAAGAAGAAGCAGCAGCATTCTCATTATTGCCGCAATGACGTGTGAGTCCCCAACACACCATTTGGAATATATTTGCTATACTCAAGACAGTTCAGCACTATCTTTGAAAATATACCTGATACTCTTTTCAAAAACAAATTAGTGATGGTATCAATGTCAATTCTAATTAAACACACATTTTCAGATATTTTCAGTGCCATGGGAAAATATTCCTGAGCATTTCATGGAATTTGGTTTGGTAAATTGAGAGGGGATGAGAGTCATTCCACAAAAGGAGTATGTAGGAAATTATTGCCAATCAAGCCCACTGGACCATGTTTACAACTTCTAGTAAAATATGTATTAGTAGAGAATGATATTGTAAAATGATTCATAAAATTACCTAATTAAAGAGGAAGAACTAAGCATGTCCTTTGGGGTAGATATCCTTATATTATCTCACTCAAAATTCATGGCTGTCTATTTACTGTTAACATCTCACTTTCCCATATGGAAGTTTTTAATTATGTTGCATGGAGTGGGGGTAACTGGCAAAACACAGTATTAACCATTCAAGCACCAGACACAATAGCTGCAATCTAATAAGCCTTTGCCATACACAGGAGAGGTTGTGAAGGGATCATATAATCATATAATCATAGAGTTGGAAGAGGCCAGAGGGTCATCAGGTCCAGCTCTCTGCTTAGTACAGGGCTCCAAGTTAAACCATTCTTCTCAGATGGCTGTCCAGTTGCCTCTTGAATACCTCTTGTTTTATTAGGACCCACAACCCACTAGGTCATTGGTTCCATTGTCATACTGATCTAACAGTCAGGAAGTTCTTCTTGATATCTATCCAAAATCTGGCTTCCTGTAACTTGAGCCTATTATTCCATGTCTCACACTCTGGGATAATCAAGAGATCCTGTATTTCCTTTTTTGAGACAGCCTTTCAAGTACTTGTAAAGTGCTATCTTATCTCCCCTCAGTCTTCTCTTCTTGAGACTAAACATGCCCAGTTCTTTCATTCTCTCCTTATTGTGCATTGTTTCCAGTCCCTGGATCACCCTTGTTGCCCTTCTCTGAATGCTTTCCAACTTGTCTGCACCTTTCTTAAAATATGGTGCCCACAACTGGATACGGGACTGCAGATGAGAAAGGGAACGCTGAGAAAGGGAGGAAGGATACTTCATTTGATTTGGAAATGATACTTCTATTAATGCAGCCTTAAATAGCATTGGGACTTTTGCAGTCATATCACATTGTTACATGATCTACAACAGTCCCAAGATGTTTCTTATTTGCAGTACTCTTGAATGAAGTATTCCCAATCTTATAATTATGCATCTAATTTTTTGTTCCTAGGTGCAGAACTTGGCATTTGTACTAAATGAATTCCCTTCTGTTGTTTTCAACCCAGTGCTGCAACCTATCAAGATCACTTTGAATCCATAGTACTTGCTATTGCATCCAGTTGTCTCATCTGCATATCTGACAATTGTTCCTTGCACTTCCTCATCCATGCCATTAATAGAAATGTTGAAGAGCACTGGACCCAGGATTGAACTCTGCAGTACCCCTCCACCAAGTCAAGGATAGCTGTTCCTACTGTCTCTTTCTCCACTTGGAGGAAGTTAGCAGCAACATATGTTAGGAATCTCTTGGAGCTTAACAGAATTTGTCTCCCAACAGATATTGGGAAATTGAAGTCCCCCATAACAATGACATCATGCCCTCTTGAAAGACTGGCAATTTGCTTTTCAAAAGTTCCGTCATTGTCTCCTCCTTGATTCAGTCAGTAAGAGACTCCAATCACCACGTTCCTTTTATTCCTTCTAGGGTATACTGGCAGGGGATGGACGGGACTGGAGAGGACAACAGATTTCTCATATCCTGATACCTCCCTTTCCTATTCTACCAGAGCAGCCCATGAAAACTGTCCACCTTATAAAAATCCAGTAACTTGTTTTAGACTATGTGAAGAAGTGCATTCCAAAATGTGCACTTTTCCTGTTTCAAGGAAAATGGACAAACATATAGAAACAGGTAGCAATTAGAAACAGGAGCAAGGTGAATTGAGTTTTGATTAAAAGGACCAGATTTTTAAGTTTTTAAGGGAAAATGCCAAAATAATATTTATAATATTTTAAAAACTCTTAAAAATCAGGGTTGCCTGCAATCTCTAATCCAGATCTCCCAAAAGGAGCCAGTCTAGGAGTTCAGGATGTTTGACTCCATTTTCTCTTCTAGCTTGACAGAGGTCTATGATTGCCACTTAATTACATTTTCAGTCATCTTCAAATGTGCCCTGACCAAATAAGAATCCCAAAGAAACTATTTGTTATCTAAAATTAATAAGCACACTGTGAATTAAATGTCAGCTGGAATAAGATACCATTTTAAAGTAATATCACCCGTTGCTTAAAGCATCAGTCTTTAATATTAAACATGCTACAAGGTAAGCTTGAGTGTTCCTGGAAAGCAAGCATGTTGCCAGTGCTCCAGCAGCAGACTAAACCATTAGAGTTAACATTTTAAATAGGAATAAGTTAAAGAAAATGCACATGGTGCTTCGACAGCAGTATGATTGCTCCCTGTAGATTTTGTTTTTCATTTCCAGTGAAAATTTTCCATACATATGTGTTGGAAAGAATGGCCAGGAAATAGTAGAAGGATTACATGATCAAGCATGAGTCACTGCATAAATACAGTGGTCCTGGTCATTTCTCCTGGGAAGCACAAGAATCTCCACCCTGTTCTTCAGGTGAGAGGAAACCCCACCTCACCTCATTCTTTCACCACACTTTGCTAGTGTTTACGACATGTCCTCTTTGTAAATAGCTCTTAAAGTCACTCAGCCAGCTAGTGAACGGTATCTATAGTCAGATAACTCATCCTTTGGGCCACACACAGCCTCTCAATTCACCATGGCTTACAAGGTTGTCGTTGTGGAGGTAAGATGGATAGCAACAGAAGAATGATGTAAGCTGCTTTGAGCCTAAGAAAAAAGCAGGATAGGCATCTAATAAATACATCCTACAAGAAATTTTTCATAGCAGTGGTTGAGTACTATTTTTTGTTTTTGTTATCATATGCTTAGGTTTGAGTTTTGCTTTTGTTTTTTGTTTTTAATTCTATTTTCTTTCTTTATCACGTCTGAATGTAGAGGTAGCAATAGAAAAACATATTTGTTTATTTATTTATTTATTTATTAAAACATTTTTATGCCGCCCCATTCGCCGAAGCCTCGGGGCGGCTTACAACAATAAATTAATATAAACATTAAAAATCCAAAAAATACAATATAAAATAAGCCGCCCTGGCCAGATAAAATCAGTTAATACTAACAGTTAAAATACCGCTTAAATAAAAAGGTTTTAGCCTGGCGCCGAAAAGCAAATAACGACGGCGCCAGGCGGACCTCTCTGGGGAGCGTGTTCCATAAGTTGGGCGCCACCGCAGAGAAAGCCCTCCTCCGAGTAGCCACCCTCCTAATTTCCTTCCCGGAGGGTTCCCGGAGAAGGGCCTCTCCCGCTGATCTCAAGAGGCGGCTGGGCATATATGGACGTAAGCGCTCCTTCAGGTAACCAGGACCCAAGCCGTTTAGGGCTTTATAGGTCATTACCAACACCTTGAATTGGGCCCGGACTTCAATGAGAAGCCAGTGAAGCTGACGGAGAACTGGAGTCATGTGACCATAACGCCCAGTCCCCGTCAACAGCCTGGCAGCTCTATTTTGAACCAACTGAAGTATCCGGACCGTCTTCAAGGGTAGCCCCACGTAGAGCGCGTTACAGAAGTCAAGACGGGAAGTCACCAGTGCATGTGTCACTGTCGCCAGGCAGTCGTTCTCCAGGTAGGGGCGCAGCTGATGAATCAGCCGAAGCTGGAGGAAAGCGCTCCTCGCCACTGCTGTTACCTGAGCTTCCAGTGAGAGCTCCGGGTCGAGGAGCACTCCCAAGCTGCGGACCTTGTCCCTAGGAGGGAGTGCAACCCCGTTCAGGGTCACTTCACCCTCTCCGAAGCCCGATCCGCCAACCAACAGGACCTCCGTCTTGTCTGGATTGAGCTTCAGTTTATTGGCCCTCATCCAGCCCATTACCTTGGCCAGGCACCGGTTCAGTACAGCCACTGCCTCACCTGGATTGGTGGAAAACGAGAGGTAGAGCTGGGTATCATCAGCGTACTGATGATTCCGCAGCCCACACCTCCTGATGACCTCTCCCAGCGGTTTCATGTAGATGTTAAACAGCAAAGGGGACAAAATGGACCCCTGCGGTACTCCATGGCATAACTGCCATGGCGCAGAGCCATAGTCCCCCAGCACCACCTTCTGGAACCGGCCGTTGAGATAGGAGTGGAACCACTGCAAAGAAGTGCCTCCGACCCCCAATCCCGCAAGCCTATCCAGAAGGATACCATGGTTGATGGTATCAAAAGCCGCTGAGAGGTCCAGGAGAACCAACAGGGACGCACTCCCCCTGTCCTTCTCCCTGCACAGGTCATCGTACAGGGCGACCAAGGCAGATTCAGTACCGTACCCGGGTCTGAAGCCGGACTGAAATGGGTCCAGATAATCAGTTTCATCCAAGAGTGCTTGGAGTTGTCCCGCCACCACTCGCTCTAACACCTTGCCCAGAAACGGGATGTTGGCCACAGGTCTATAGTTAGTGGCCATCTCTGGATCCAGTGACGCCTTCTTCAGGACCGGTCGGACTACCGCCTCCTTTAAAGGGGCAGGCACCCGACCCTCCCTCAGAGAAGCGTTAACCACTTCCAAGATCCAGATCCCAGTCCCGTGCTTGGAATTCTTTATTAACCAAGACGGGCAAGGGTCCAATAGGCAAGTGGTGGGACGTACTTGTCCAAGCACCTTGTCCACATCATCGGGCCGCAACAACTGAAATTCATCCAATAATTCTGGACCAGACGGCAGCATTGGCGTCTCCCCAAAAACCTCTGAATCAATAGTGGAATCCAGCTCGTGACGAATCTGAGCGATTTTCTCCCTGAAATGCCTGGCAAAGTCGTCACAGCGGGCCTTTGAGGGTGTAACCAGGTCTTCTTTCCGACCTGGGTTAACCAGGCCATGCACCACTCGAAAAAGCTCCGCTGGACGGCATTGTGAGGAGGCAATGGAAGCGGAAAAAAACCTCTTTTTCACCGCCCTCACCGCCACAGCATAGGCCCGATAGTGGGCTCTCAAGTGTGTTCGGTCAGATTCATCTTGTGATTTCCTCCACCTACGCTCTAGCCGTCTCCCAACCTGCTTCATCGCCCTCAATTCAGGAGTGTACCAAGGGGAAGAGCGGGCTCTGCCTGGTGGGAGAGGACGCTTAGGAGCGATCGTGTCAATAGCCCTGGTCATCTCCCCATTCCATAGTTCGACCAGAGCCTCGACAGGAGCACCCGACTTGTCAGCCGGAAACTCCCCCAGGGCCTTCAGGAATCCTTCCGGATCCATCCGGCTCCGGGGGCGGACCCACACAATCGGGTCCGCACCCTTACAGAGGGAGAGGTCGCTCTCGAGCACAAACCTCACCAGAAAGTGATCTGACCATGACAGGGGAGTCAAGCATAAATTCCTCACCCTCAGACCACCCTCCTCCTGCCCCGTCAAGAAAACCAGGTCCAGAGTGTGTCCACGTTCATGGGTCGGGCCGGTGACATGTTGAGACAGCCCCATGGCCGTCATGGAGGCCATGAAGTCCTGAGCCGCCCCGGACAGATCAGTCTCGGCATGGAGATTGAAGTCCCCCAGGACCAACTTCCTGGGGGTCCTCAACACCAGGTCCGAGACGATCTCCGTCAGCTCAGGTAGGGAGACTGTTGGGCAGAAGGGTGCACGGTACACCAACAGAATCCCCAATCTGTCTCGTTCACCCAACACCAAGTAGAGGCACTCCAGCCCTGGTCTCGAAGGGACAGGAAGTCCGGTGAGAGCGATGGAAGCTCGGTAAACCAAAGCGACCCCCCCTCCCCTCCCCTCTGGGCGTGAGCAGTGCTGAACCAGATACCCGGGCGGGCACACTTGGGAAAGGGCCACATCCCCCCCTTCTCCCGCCCAGGTCTCTGTGATGCAAGCCAGGTCGGCCCCCTCATCCAGAATCAAGTCATGGATGAGGGAAGATTTGTTATTGACCGACCTGGCATTAAGCAGCAGCACTGTCAAGCCCGAGGGGCGGCTGACAAGACTCCCTGGCACCCTCTGGTTGGGGGCAAAACCAGAAGTAGGGACAGGTGTCAGCCATCTGTCCCTCCTTCTTCTACGCGGACATGTTAAGCCCCCTCCGCTGTTACGTCCATTGCCCAAGACCACGCCAATGGCAGCGCCTGCATGCTCCCCAGGAAACACAAGCGGCGGTATGGCCAGGGACGACTCCATAAAACAACTTAAAATTATAAAAACAATTAAAAACTTACACTAACACGCAGCGTGGCAGAAAGGTTAAAAATCGTGCAGGCAAACAAAGCCCCCTGGCCAGCCCAGCCCCCCGCTCGGTACCCAAAGGGCGGCAAACCCGCCCTTCGGCCAATGCCCTTCCCCCGGGCGCCGCTGGCACTTTTCAGGGCACGGGGCTTCCTCCCTCCGACGTTCGCCGCACCCGGCCACGCCTCTCAAACGTGCCAGGTGTGGCGGCAGTCAGGGCAGGTGGTGGAGTCCGGGGTGCGGCGTTTGCTGCCTCTGCCGCTGCCGCGCACGCAGGTGGGGTGTGCGCGGCGCCTCTTCTGCCGGTAAACTGTGAATTCCTGCAGGGACTATGCAGCAACATTGTAGCTGTAATTGTGTATTCGACTGTCTGCTCTTGCTTACAGCTAGAGGGGAGAAGAAGAGTGAGAGAAAGGGAGGGGAAGTAATGCCTTTTTCTTAAGGCAACAGCAATATTAAACAGTGACTGTTGGCAACTTATAGGTATGTGAGGGGTTGTCACACAGAGGTGGATAGTGACCTGTTTTCCCATGTGGAGGAGGGCAGTATGCGTTCCAATGGAGCAAAGCTCAGGGAACCAAGGTTCAATTTGGATGCCAGGAAGTACTTCCTGACTGTTAGGATCTCTAGGGTATGGATGGGCTTCCACAGAAGGTGGTTGAAGCCCCATCGGTGAGGGTGTTCAAGGATAGGCTGGACATGCACATGGAGGCATGTCATGATCAGTGCTGGCTGGAGCCAGAGATCAGACTGGATGGCATCATCAGCAAACTTTGCCACTTCACTGCTAATTCCAGATCATTTATGAATAGGTTGAAAACCAATGATCCCAAAGCAGAACCCTGTGGGTCCCTACTGGAGACATCTCTCTATTGGGAGAAATTGCCATTTATTCTAACCCTCTGTCTTCTGTTCTTTAACCAGTTAGTGATCTGTAAGAAGACTCCCCTCCTTTTATTCCATGACTGTTTAGTTTTCCCTTGGTGAGGGACTTTGTAAGCCTTTGGAAGTCCAAGCAAACTGTCTACTGACTCTCTCCTACCTATGTAAAGTATCAGCATATCACCAAGTTCCATGGTGTCTGTCTTCACATGCCTGAATATATACATTTTCCTCAAACAACATAATACTTGCTAGTAGAATGAAGAAAGTGTTACAAGCTAGAGAGTCATATAAGGAAGCACGGATGTTAAAATTATTCAGTTGATCCAGGGATCAATCTGGAGATTAGCAAACAATGGTATTTCGGGTGGGCAGCAGGGTGGATGAAACACATAGGTCTCACCTGGTTGCACTGGCTTCAACAAAATAGCTTGTCACTTAAGTCTGGCATTCAGGAAGTCACCTGTGCTCAGCCTCTTGGAGTGACAGCTGAGATCAACCTTGGCAGGTGCCACTTTCACACAGAAGTGAATGACTTGAACCTAGTGAAAGGCAAAGCATGGTTTGCTCAAGCTGTTGAGAAATTTAGATTCAGGCGGCCCATAAGGTCATGCATGAACTCAAGATGAATATGTAAGTGAAAGTAAAAGGAGAGAATGAGAAGATCCAAAGTCCGTGGGCAAAGCCTGGAATATATCAGTGGCCATGAAAATTTGTAGTGCTATGACCAATTGTATCTTTTCCTAATTCTTGGTGTGAGTAGCACAAACAGCCCAGACCTAAGCAGCTTCTTCATACTGGCTTCTGACTGCTGAGTTCAGTTTGGTGTATTCTCATGTCTCTGCAGTTGTGAAATCTAGACTCATTTGTGTGTATTCAGAAATAAGTCCCAATGAGTTTGATGGCACTTACCCTCATGTATGTATGCATCAAGTTCTAAACTTTAAATGCATTGACTTTTACACCCTTTTGTATTGTTTACTGCATGGGAATCTTCCTTTCAGAACCAGCAGGCATTATGTGGGCAGAACTCACACTGTTCATGCAAAAGGCCCCAGGATGAACCCCAGGTGCCTTCAGGACATGCTTGGCTAGAATCCTGCCTGGAGTCCCAGGGAGTTACAGTCAGTCCATGTACACTGGCTCTGGTGGACTGACTCAGAACAAGCAGCATCCTGTACTGAGATATCCACGTGTTCAATGCAAATGGAAATCCTCACCAGCAATTTGCTTTGTTCTCTATTAGATTCAATTTCTAAAATAGAGAGATTTCTTCCCTTTTCCATGATATAACAGAAGCAACTGAGTGCTAAAAGCATATGTGTTGCATTTCATTTTTAAAAAATTGTTAAAATACTCTAGTAAAAGCAGTGAAAAGTGTTCATAGATTCTACTCAAAGGCATACAGTCTTTAGGATACCATTTATGGGCAATGTTTTTCTTTCTGCAGATGCAGGAATCTGTAGTTATACAGTCTGCATTTATTCCCCCCACCCCAAACCCATAAGTGGCCACATTTTTTTCTGGTAAATCTTTCAGAGGAAATCTTGAAGCAGTTAAATCCAGGTTCTAATCATATGCTGCTGGCTACATGCTGTTTCAAGCTACAGCTGGGAACAACTGAATTTCCCAGCATGCAGTGATTAGCATTAGAATCTTGACAAGAGCATTGCTGTCTGCATATCAATGGCTGAGTGATTGTTACAAGAGAGGCTCAAGCATTCTGTGTGCTTATAGCCTAGCTGTCCACTTTGGCTTCTATAAAAACACTTGAAAGAGTAAGATTTAAAATATATTAGACATGATTTTTTAAAAAGAAAATTTTCCTGCTTCATAGCCATATACAAGAGTAGCGTTACATGCCTAAGTAGCCAAGACAACAAATGTCCCTGTGAAATATTAGAAGTCTGAAAGATCAATTTAAGTGGCAAGAGTCACCATCTTATGTTAGCAGTAGAGTTCTCTGCTTCCAGCCACATGCAAATTGACAAGTATTTAATATGTAACCAGGCAGCATTTCTAATGGGAAGATTAACATAGCCAAAGAAAAATCCAATTATCCTTTCCTTGGTTGTTTGCCCTCATTATAGTTTTGTTTCTGGAGTAATGTCTTGTTAAAGAATGGAAGAATTATTTATAAGGACAATCTGAAAGTATTTTCAGGTAAACACACACGTTAGTAGCATTGAGGATGTTGTGAATTTAAATAAAACACATATATCTAAAAATTCATTTTGTAGTGCATTATCTTTTTTTTTGAGATAGGAATACAAAAGCTTTCAAGTGACCCTGAATGTTTCAGCAGGTAATGGAAAAGAAAAGAAATGCTCAGCTTTAGAGTTATTGCTATCTGTTAACTCCATTCCATTTGCTCCACCTCCAAGACATCAGCCTCAACTGAGATATACATGTAGACAGCAGCTCACAGGTAACAATGAGCAGATTTGGTTGTGAATTATATCATCATAACCATTATTTTTAAAAATCCTTTGAAAAAGGGTCCATCCAGTTCAATAGCACTTGGATGAATGTTTTTAATGCAAATGGGACCAGTTACCTTCAAGCATCTCTCTTGCTAAACTTGGGTGATTTAGCTTACAGTATATATTCAGCTTTTATTTAATTTGCGAATAGTCTACATTGCCTGTTTTTGTTCAAAGATATCAGATGAGAGCTACATACCTAAAACTCCGAGTTTCATTTCCTTTTATATAAGGAAGCCAGAAAGCATAATCTGGTGTCTACAAGAGGCTTTGAAACCCACTCCCAGTAGGTTTCTTTTTGAAAATCTCCCCTGAAGCTACTAGTTCCCATGTGCCCTCCTTTTTGATCCAGGTATAGAACTAGAGATGCACAAGCATTTCAGTTTGCAAATGTCTCAAAAATGCTGTTTGCAAATTCCAAATCTTTGTTTCTTTTGTGAAATGCATTTCTGAAATGCACATTTCTGTCCTTTAGTCAATGAGGAATACAGCGAGACTGTGTTCACACATAAGGACAAGCCATGGTGGAAATGGCATCTTGTTATATGTGAATTCAGCAAGCACTGGCATGTTTGGTTACTGTGAATTTGCACAGAGAACCAATTACTTGTTTTAAGGTTTCTGTGTTTTACCATTGCTTGCCATTATGTGTGAATTCAGTTGCAATGCTTTTCCATTGTTTCCTCATTTTGAACAGTAGGTTTAGTGGCAAGAACAGCTGTTCTGGCTACAGCCACTCCAGCTGCCATTTTCCATTGTCCTGCACTGCCCAGCAACTGCTGAGTTGCCAGCAGCAGAACAATGATTGGCTGTCTCCACACTCCCTGTCTTTTCTGATGTCCAGCTTCCCCACTGCTATGCTGCCTGGCCCCACTCTGTTGGAGAACATGTGGCAGCAGGGAGGCCAGGAAGCACTTCCATGACCAGCCATTGTGGGGACAGCCATGCATGGCACTCCTGCCCGCTTGCTTCCCTGTGTGGGAGTGGGACACTGCCCTCGAGCTATGCAGGGAAGCCCCCATATCCTTCTGGAAAGCTGCCCTGCTCATGAGGAGAGCATCACTGCCAGAGCAAGTGTCTCAGGAAGCCCACGCTTTGCCTCCTTCCCTCTGCTCTGCTCCTGCCTTGTTCCTAAACCAGGGGACTCCCCACAAGCTCTGCCAGTGGCTTTTCCTGGGAGGATGCCCAGATGGGCACTCTCAGGACATCTGGCTGGCAGAGTGTGTTCCCTCTGCCCTGGGCACTGGTTCCTGTGCTGCTGCCCATCGTGTGCTGAACTGCCGGGGGATGCAGCTCCAGAAGCATGAGCAGGTCCTAAACATGGTGGAGGGGAGGGGTTCTGGGCACATGTGCAGCAAGGGAGAGGGAGAGGCTGGGTGTTTCTGCATCAGCATGGAGTTTGGCAGCATCAGGGGTACTACTTTGTTGTTCCTGCGGAACACCTGTACTGCTCTAGTGAGTAGACAGTGGGTTTGCAGGGCAGCATTTTAAAAAAGGGCAAGTTCTGGCTGAGAACACTCCCAGAGGAATACATGGGACCATGAAGGAGAGGCTGGCTGAGCAGGCTGGGATGGTTCAGCCAGGGATTGATTCCCAGCCATGGGGCTGATGGAATATGTGTGGCTATTTGGAAGGAAGATGGAGGCACATGGAAACTACTCATCAGTTGTTACCACATGAATGTATGGCCACCAGACAAAAGGTGAGATCCCATGCTATGCAGTAACTGTATGGCATCACTTTGCATTATGTGTGGACTCAGCCAAAGCCAAGTTTGGAATGAACTATGGGGGATTTTGGTAAGCTGAAGCATCCTCGTTCTCCCATTCCTATTGTCCAGAACAGGGACCAATCTGCCACATCAAGACTGGGGATTGTACTCCCATCTCATCCATTTTTGGAACCTTATGAGCTACCCGTTTATTTGTATATGGGTGTGCACACATGTCTGTATATTTGGAGAGCTGGAAAAGAAATCGATTGGAGAGTTGCTACTAGTCAGAGTCCATAGCAATGGCAGGATGGTATTCTGACTCCATCTTCAAAAACAACTTTGAATCTAGGTACTTGTGCAGTCACCAAATCTGAGATTGCAGACATCACTTTCTCTTCCTTCAGCTTCAGCTTTTCATCATTCCTCCATATAATATCTCTTTACCTACTGGCTTGCCTTTCATGACAAAAGCTACTTCCATGTGGTCCTACCCGAATGCAATGGCCAAACACCCTGCTGCCAGGAAAGCTGGGTCTGCAGGAGGAGCTACGGGACTGATCCCATTGCTGTGGTCACAGGGAGCTTTCTTAGCAGGATATGGCCTGCCTCCAAATCAAGGGTTACCAAAAGCATCTGGTTGTGCACTGTGGAAACAGTATCCTGAAATACAGGCTTTGGTCTGATCTCAGCAGGACTCTGCTTGTGTGCTTGCTATGTTCTTAACTTTTTAAAATATTTTTGGCTACCTTTTTAGCAGAAACTCTTCCAAGGCAGCACACAGCAATGAAATTCATGTAATAAATGTCAGCATGGTAATAAAAACAGGTCACTAGAAGGCAACCTACAACTAGGGTGAATTTCAGGCACAGGTGGACATGAATGAAAAAGCTACAGACACCGATGCCTGGAGATCAGACATTAAATCAGTAAAGAAGCAAAAGGCAGGAAAAGTGCAGAGTTAGCACCAAGCAGCTGATCAAGTTTCAACGCAGCAATAGCAGAAAAGAAGGGACTAAAGCAAATGTGAAGCAAAGGCAAGCAAGGTCACAGTCCAAGCCGCAGCACCAAAGAACACGTGCTTAGACTGATTGGCTGCCTTAACTGCAGGTGCTTCATAGTTCTTTGTGTGTCATCATGAGCAACAATATTCAGTCTGTGAAACTTTTGTCAGGCTGGACATAATAACCAAGATAATATCCTTTCTGCCTAAGGCCTAGCCTCTCTGGCCTCATGAGAACCCAGGTGACTGTTTCTGCAGAAGATAAGGTGTTGAAAACCAGCTGCTGAAAGCTAAGGATTGAAACACCTACTTGAGGCCTGGAACTTACCTGCCAGTTTTTGTTGTGAGCCTGTGTTTTATGTCTAGTGACAGCCATGGATTCCATCAAGTACAGTCCTAATCAACATACTCAGTCAATTCACCCAGTGGTAACCTGACACAAGAACTCTTCTGAGCACATCTTAAAACCTTTGTTAGTCTAAAAGGCTTTTATGAGTTCTTATACCGGTTAAAGTTACATGCAAAATGTTACAAATAAAATCAGGCATTGCATGGTTTCCTAAGAAAGAAAAATGCAGATTTTCAGAAAGACAGGAGCAACAAATAGTGCAGAAGGTGAATTCTCAGCATTTTTCTTTTTGCTTGAGAAGTTCTCTTTTGAAGACCTTTGTTAATTGAAAGCCCTGATGACGATTAGATATATGACATTTAAAATAAACACAAATGAAACGGGCAATCCATTTCTGAGCTCTTGTCATACAAAAATATTGTAAAAATATCCAGTTTGGTTCCTGGTTTTTACTGATATTCCAGTTTTTTCTGTGGTTTTGACATCTCTAGCTATGGTTCTTTTGGACAGCGAAATCCTGTTCCTATGCTGTGCTGCTTCTGCTGTTTGTAATGCCTCGGTGTGGCATTCTTTTGTTGCATTTGTGTGAGAGACACAGTCCCATTGATTCAGGGATTGGAAGTCCCCAGATAAGGAGGTATCTGAACATCTGATGCAGGACAGGAGGAACAATGGAGGATATCATCACCTCTGCAACGTCCTGCCCTGCAGATGTCACTGAAGCAATGGTGCTTCAGAGCAAAACAGGAGGGCTGACAGATGCTCAGATTAAGTTGTGTCCTGACTATTCCAGTCTCTTCCCCACCATACCCACTGGAAAAGCTCGTTTCTCCCCATCTGAGGCCTATTTTCTGACCTTAGTTAGGCACCCTGCATAGTTCTTTCCATGCTAACTTTGAGGGCTTGGGAGAAGTGGGCTGATCTCAAAGTGGGCTTTGAGGGCTGATCTCCACCTTCCCTTTTCGATCTCAGAGAGGAAAACTGGTTTTTCTTATGAGACACTCACCCAGTGAAATAGGATTCCTTTCTAAGCCACTTTATTCCTCTCTATCTGAAGAAGGAAATGCAGGCTATAGTATTTTATGATTAAGAAATATTGTTAAGTTGTCGCATAATTGTCAGACTTTTGTGTCCAACCTCAGCGTTTTCATTTATTTTACTGAGAAGGATTTAATTATTAATTTAGAACCCCTAGATGTTTGCTACAACAACCTAACATGGTGAGTCCCCTGGATAAGAGCTGCCCAATAATGACTGAAAATCAGGTCTATATGCAAAATTCAGTTATCAGCCATAAAATCAATATATGGACTTGGCAAACTTTAAAATGAACTCCTGTTACTTATTATTTTTATTATTTGTTTGTCTGGAAAAGTAGATATGACCACAATGGCAAATTCTGGGTTTTATTTCCATCTTCAAGATAAAGGAGACTTCATTTCAATCTGTAAACAGGGTAAAAGTGTTTTCAGATTGTTATTGTTTTTACTACTAAGCATCTCATGAACATGTTTTCTAATACTCAGTAACAATGCTTTCTCCAAACAATGCCCACTATAAAAGCAAGGTTAAGCAAAATATCTTTGTTTCTGAAGATAATAAATGTCAGCTGTTGGCAGGGAAAAGACATTTTAAAGGCAAAAAGAAGGGCTAACACTGCATTACGATCTGACAAAAACTGCTGTCAGATTCTTTAACTGATGTTTGCTTTTGCATGTCATAATTTTATATTTTTAAAATATGTCTTTGTGTGAGCTCATAAAAAAGTAAGCAAACTATTATAAGCCTTTGCTGAAAACTACTTCAGATTGGGACAAAAGACCTCTTTCCCATTCACTGTTTCTTTTTATAAACGATTTAAAGCTCCCATTGTAAAATAGCTTAAGCACCTCCATTTGAAAAATGCCTTGACAACATGTGGATAATTTTGAAGGGTCTGGGGGTCTCTTTATGCTCCCTTATCCTCCCTTTCCCATGGACTGTGCACTTGCCATGCTCCTGAAATTCAGGACCCCAAAAACAATTGTTGTTTTTAATATAAGTTTGGTACCTTTATGCATCCAGTAGGATACCCTACCAATTTCTTTGCTGGCACACTTGGGCAGCCAGAATGCACTAGAATTTAGGGTTGCATGTTGTCCACCCCTGACTTAGATTTCTGCCTTGTCATTCTCAAGAAATTAGGTGGGTGGGGGTGGGGGGGGTCAATTCCTTTCAGTCACAAAGCTCAATGGATAGCTGTGGACTTGTCCCTGTTTCTTATCCTAAATTGCCTCAGAGGGTTGTAATGAGAGTAAAAACAGGGGGTATGAGCAATACATACCAGCTTGTGCTCTTTCAAGGAAAAATGCGGTACTGATTTAACATATTGTCCAGCTAATTAAGAAAAAAGATTATCTGAAGGATGCTAGAGAAAAGGCTTAACAATTCATATCCTAACCCTATTCTGATTGTGGCTTTGAGAAAGCAAAAGCTAAACCTTCCATCAAAACTCTTGCATGCAGCAGTTTGAGTTAAAGTTTAAAAGGCTCACTTGGAAGTAGGGCTGGTCAAGACCTCTGCTTGAGAGTCCAGGAAGAAGCTTTGAATGCATCAGTGGCATATCTCATCATATGGTACCTCAGATGCATCTATTCACATGTGGTGTTGTATCTATAGAACAGCCCCTATTTATGTTGCTAAGTCACTAAGGAACCCACGTGTGTATAGTGACTTCTAGCAATATTCACAGGGAACTGAACAGAGAGGATCCCAAACAGTGCCAGAAATGTGACTAGCAGTACTGTTCATGAGGTTGAAGCTTTGGAATATACACTCCTGTTCTTCTCATATGTCCTTTGCAATAGTGTGTTTCTTCCACCATCCACCTAGACTCCCCACCCCTATTTAAATATATGTATTTATGCTACAGGAATCATCTTTTTGCATGCTTTCTGAACAATATATGTGGTTTCAGGCCACAGTTCATCTAGTTCATGGTCAGTTGAGTGTGTTAATGAAAACTTCTTCTTTCATTAAATTCTTCAAGAATGCCATTTAAGTTGTATTTTGGCACTTGAACATTTTAGTGTTCTTTTCCATAGAATAGCAGAGTTGGAAGGCAGCATGAAGGCCATCAGATCCAACCTCCCACTCAGGTGGCTGTCCAGTTTCTTCTTGATCGTATCTAGTGTGGGAGAACCCACTATTTCTCTAGGCAGCTGGTTCCACTGTCATATTGCTCTGACAGTGAAGAAGCTTTTCCTGATATCTTGCCTGAATATGGGTTGTCTCAGCTTGAATTGATTATTCCATGTGCTGCACTCTGGCATCACCAAGAAGAGATTTTGACCTTCCTCTTTGTGACAGCCTGTGAAGTACTTATAGAGGGATATCATGTCCCCACTAAGTCTTCTCTTCCTGAGGCTGCACGTGCCCAGTTCTCTCAGTATGTATGTGCATATGTGTATATGTATGTATTGATTAAAAGCTTTTGCATGCCGTCCTATTATACAGAATCTCAGGATGGCTTACAGTATTTAAAAGAACAGTTAAAACAACAATTTCTGATAAAATATAAAACAGAACAAACAATAAATCGCAAAGCAAACAGAGCGACAAAAAGTTAAAAGTTGTTACATTTTAAAATACTGTTTAAATAAAAAGGTTTTGGCCTGGTGCCGGAAAGAGTATAAACTTGGTGCCAGGCATACCTCTCTGGGAAGTATATTTCAGAGTATCTCCTCATACGGCTTTGTTTCCAAACCCTGGATCATGTTTGTTGCTCTCCGCTGGACTTTTTCTAATTTTTCTGCATCCTTCTTAAATCTTGCTGCCCAGAACTGGACACAACTTGCTCTGGTCACTTGCTCCATGGGAGCTTGGCTGCTTGTATCCCAGAGGCCCTAACCAGCTGAGACAGCTTCCTCTGATCTGCTGTACTTTGCTAGGAATCAGGAACCAGAAAATCAGCTTTACTCTGATTTCTTTATATTAAGAGTTCATGGTTACTACCCCAATATGCCCTTACTCTTCATCATCTCTTGCTTCCAATTACATAGTCTCTTTGATTTTGATATTGGCCATCTGGTGATGTTCACATGTATTATATCTTTCATCGGTTGCCTGAAAAAGGTATTTGCAACAAATTGCTCGCTTCACAAACTTGTATAGGTCATTCTCCCACTTTGTTTCTGACCTTTAGGCCAAATTCTCCTCAGGGAGAACTTTGTACTTTTCCTTTGCTCTTTCCTAGTAAATGTTTGAGTGCCTTTTTACCTGGAAGTGTAATC
The DNA here is from genome assembly GCF_004798865.1 of Varanus komodoensis. Taxonomy (NCBI): domain Eukaryota; kingdom Metazoa; phylum Chordata; class Lepidosauria; order Squamata; family Varanidae; genus Varanus; species Varanus komodoensis. The sequence continues at coordinate 2,948,744 of NW_025335701.1, forward strand.
TTCTAGCACTATTTTTTGTTTTATTTTGAATTGTTTTTTTCAAGGGTTTACAAATCAAGGTTGTCTGCACAAGAGTCACTTTCAACTATCTTTAGAAACCTTTAGGAGTATATTTGCCCTCCTCAACATTCTCTGGGCCATTCTCTTCCACTGACCTGACTGTTTCTCCTGAAAAGGATGACTACACATGATAATTCCACCTTGGGCTACCCTTCTAGGAGACCAGGCTAGTGAAACAGTCTGACATCCTGGCAGCATTGCTCTTGGCTTCTCTGACTCTCTTAGCCCCCTCAGAATATTAAGGTGTGCATCCAAGAGGCAGAAATGTTGCTTTAGCTGCAAATTGTTCTAGGTTGAGCCATAAGTTGCAAACCATCTGGGGAGCTAGCTCTATCTTGCTCCCTTGAATTAAAGGGCTTTGACTCCAACAGGATTGGGAGTTGTGCAGTGAGGATAGGTAGAGGTTTCCAGACTGGAGCCCTCTGGCACTGAGAATAGTGACAATACAACCCACACAGGGTATTTTACCCACAGGGCTCCTGGGGCAGGACCATAAGGACAGTAACTGGCATTCCCACTTCAAGTCTATGGCCTTGTCCCTCAGTATGACTATGAGACTGTGAAGCAACCTAAACCAAGGTTTCAGGCAAGAGTTATTCAGGAGGTACACTGCACACATCTGCATATATTTCTACATATAGCAGATATGTCCTTGTATAAGGGTAATATGCAATGGGATTCCTGTTTTTGGCTTGATCATGGATCTTCAAGTAACATAACCCATGCTAAATTCCAGAATCAAAGTGTTAGCACAGAATTTTTAAGTTTACTAAACCTGTGATATCAGCAGAAATAACTTGTAACCGGAGGACCTTGAAATCATGCATGCATTTTCCTCTTCTACTGTAAAAGCTGTTTCTACATGATTCACATTTGATATAAGGAAATTGAATATATACAGAACATGTTTATGTTTAGTTCCAGGAGCTTCTTTCTCTTTCTCTTGCATTTAACACAGGTTAAATCATCTTACCCAATGACATTTCTGAGCCTGCAGGAAGGCTGAGGAGGCCAACCACTATTATCGTCCTAAATGTAGTTGTTGCATCCTGTGAGAACAAATGTTTGGTTCTGGAATCCTTGTGCACTGCCATTTGTATTTAAATGATTTCTTATCAGCTTGCTTATGCAGGTTCCCCACAATTTCCCCATCTATTTCTTACCGTTTTTTTCCAATGGTCTCAATATGACTGGAATTTATGTATTTACTTGCTAATGTGTCAAGTTTTCCCTATAAGTTCCCCTACAGGATTCTACTAGCTTACTATTTTATTTTGACTCCTTTGTTCATAAACAGAACACATAGACAATAATCCAGTAAGAAGTAATTCTTTCTCCTACATGAAGCATCTGCTGGACTTCCTGAATTTCCCTTCCTGGGAAAAGTTGGTTTTCTCTTAACAACTGCAGACTCCCCCTTGTCAGAGGAGACGCAGCATGTCAGCATAAATGTTTCTCTTAGAATCAAGCTGATTCAAAATTCCCGAAGGAATATATCTTCTCTTTCATTTATTTCTTTATAACAACTCTACATAGATAGGGAGAGCTTTGCAGCATATAAGAGGAATGGGGAAGACCTGTAACTCTGTTTCAAATCAATATTTGCGAAGTAACATATTGTGTAGAAAAGTGCAGGAGTCTTGCAGATGCAGACTCTTCTGGGGCAAATCTGGGGCTGTAATGTGCAATGTGCCATACTATGTCGATGGATAGATGATAGCCATCTCTACCACCCTAATCCCTGCCATACACATTAACCATGGCAAGAATTGGTCAGTCACCTACCCAAAACATACAAAAATGTAGTATTTAGTTGCAAACAAAAAGGAATCTTAACAGGGGGGATACACATGTGTTGCTGAAGGCTAAATTAAGCTAGCTACATCTTCAACTGCGCAATCAAGCAAATTGCATTAATTTGATATCCCAACTTGTTCATTATAGTTGCATGCTTATTAACGCATATAAACACTGCTTACAAGCTATAAGGAAAGAACTCTATTGTTATTTAGATAATCACAGATTGTGTGAAGGACACTGCTGTATCTTGTAACTGAAAGCCCAGTATCGGATGCCTTTGATGTAATCAGTTAATAAATATTGAACAGAATGGATGTGCCCAAGTACAAATGCTGTAATTTGTTAGATTTTCTTTTGTGGAAGAGTAATGAACATATGTAAAGTAATGTTTCCCAAATAACTGGCTAAGCCCTGCTTCTCATGAGCCTCTCTTTTCTCTAGGGTTGGGAGAAGGAACAATGCACAAGCTCACTGAGAGTCTCTGACCACCAGCTCCCTGCTCATCTCTTCTTTATTTGCACTTGCCTTAGTCACTTCCATTTGGGAAAACTGCAAAGCACAAATATCAAACATGAAAGCTGTACAAAAGATTTCTAAGTGTGTCTTTTAAACATTTGTTTAATTTTTACTTTTGTTAACACCTCAGAGAGCCTCAGTTATTGGGCAGTATAAAATGAATTAAATACGTTGTGAACATTTCCAAAATTGTATACATTTTCCCCACATATGAAGAGGAGTTGATTTAAAATTAGCACATTTTGAAAAAGCTGTGCCTTTTGAGATGCTTTCCATTTTACAAGTATATGTTTTGTGAATGCAAACACAAGTTTGAGAACATGTTTGGAAAAATGCATATCTGTTTGCATTTGCATTTAATATTGTGAATGGGATTTTGTATGTCTTGAGTAATTTGAAAACTGAAATAAATTCTAAACATTCTTCTCCTTTCCTGGATGATGGGAACCTGCTTTAGAGCAGCCAGGATAATCTTTTTAGCTCAACTTTGCTTTCTTGGGCCGGCAGTGGCTGTTTCACAGTCGCTGACAGATGTCTTTCATATCATTGATCAATTGAACCCAAGCCATAAAGCACTGAAACTGGGACCATGGCTGAAGAAGTCAAACTGTTTATTCTGAGATGATCCTCCCTTAATATGGCTTAACCAGATTAAGTTAATTTTTCAATTTAATTTGGGGTGAATGTGTGTGATTATTATTACCTTCCATTGTTTTACACTTTTGCCTCACTGTCCCCAAAAGGTTCATACATATATGAATATGAGAGAGTGAAAGTGAGAGTGTGAGAGTGTGTGTTTCACTGCTTTGAGGGACTCCTTAGTATACCTTTTCCCAATACAAAGGATCTCATGGTTATGAAGATATCACTAGCTAAACATTAGATAGTGTATGGAATTCTGTTCTAAGACTGATTCTTATTTTATGGGAACCCAAACTCAGTTAAAGCTACCTTTTGAGTAGAGAATGATCATTGATTTGCCAAATATTGTGATAGCTTCCAGTTCTGATGTAAGTTGTCTAGCTAACAAATATTACAAGTTTTATTTATTTAGTTATTTAAACATGTTTATGCCGCCCCATTCGCTGAAGCCTCGGGGTGGCTTACAACAATAAGTTAAAATAATTATAATATAAATCAAGAATATAAACATTAAATTAAAAATACAACAATACAGTATAAAATAAGCCGCCCTGGCCAGATAAAATCCAATAATATTAACAGTTAAAATGCCGCTTGAATAAAAAGGTCTTCGCCTGGTGCCGAAAAACAAATAACGACAGCGCCAGGCGGACCTCTCTGGGAGCGCGTTCCATAACTTAGGCGCCACTGTAGAGAAAGCCCTCCTCCGAGTACCTACCCTCCTAATTTCTTTCACGGAGGGTTCCCGGAGAAGGGCCTCCCCCGCCGATCTCAAGGGGCGGCTGGGCATATATGGATGCAAGTGCTCCTTCAGGTAACCAGGTTTTAGATTGCTGTGTTAAATGCATTTCTGGACATTGAGAAGGAAAATTCAAAGCACTTTTGTTTTTTAACCACAACAGCACACTGACTTTCTTAGGTACGTCTGTTGCAGAAATAGCATATGATCATAGAACAATAGAGTTGAAAGGGATGAGAAGGTAATTCTGCTCAGTGCAGGACACCAAGTTAAACCATCCTTCTAAGATGCCTGTTCAGTTGCATCTGGAATGCCTCCAGTGTGGGAGAGCCCACAAGCTCCCTAGATCACTGGTTCCATTGCCATACTTCCCTAACAGTCAGGAAGTTCTGCCTGATGTTCAGCCAGAAACTGGCTTTCTGTAACTTGAGCCTGTTCTTCAGTGTTCTGCACTCTGAGATGCTTGAGAAGAGTTCCTGACATTTCTCTGTGTGACAGCTTTTCAAGTACTTGTAGAGTGCTATCATATCTCCCCTCAATCTTCTCTTCTTGAGACTAAACATGCCCAGTTCCTTCAATCTCTCCTTATTGTGCATTTTTTCATGTATCATCCTTGTTGCACTGAAACCTTTCCAATTCGTCAGCATCTTTCTTATATTGTGGTGCCCAGAACTGGACACAGAAATCCACATGAGGCCTATCCAGTGCTGAGGAAAGGGGAACTAATACTGCTCATGATTTGGTGATAATACTTATATTAATTCAACCTTAAATAGAATGTTTTCTTTGGCAGTCTGTTCACATTGTTGACTCATATGCAGCTTTTGATCTACACCAATTCCAAGATGTTTGTCACTCGTAATATCATTGAGCTGAATTGTAACGTTGTCAAGAATTCTCCATCTTGTTAAGCAATGCATTTGTTTTCTTTGTCCTAGGTAGAGAACTTGGCATTTGTCCCTATTGAATTTCATTCTGTTGTTTTCAGCACTCCAACCTAAAAAGATCACTTTGAATCTACTTTCTGTCTTCTTGGGTATTGTCTATCCCACCCAGTTTTGTGTCATCTTCAAATCTGATAATTCACTGCATTTCCTCATCTAACATAGAAAAATATAGAAACATTGACACGAAGTGAGTCAGAAGGGGTCTCCTGGACTATCTAGTCTGTCTCTGGCTCCAGCTGGCTCAACCCATGTTATCCCCATCATGTGCTTGTCTAATCTTTCCTTGAACACCCTCATTGATGGGGCCTCAAACACCTCCTTTGGAAACCCATTCCATATCCAAGCAGTCCTAACTGTCAGGAATTATTTCCTGACATCCAACCTTAAGCGTGGTTCCTTGAACTTTGCCCCAGTGGGATGCATCCTGCCTTCCTCTGCAGGGGAGAACAGGTCTCTACCCATCTCCATGTGACATCCCCTCACATACCTGTATGTCGCCAACAGATCCCCTCTGAGTCTCCTCTTCTCCAGGCTGAAGAGACCCAGTTCCCTCAGTCTCGCCTCATATGGCATCCCCTGCAAACCGGCCACCAACCTTGTGGCCCTACGCTGCACTGACTATGAGAAATGTTGAAGTACACTGGTCCCAGGACTGAAACCTGTGGTACCCTTCTTGTTACCTCTCCCCATTTTGAGGAAGTGTTATCGATGTGTGCTCTTTGTGTACTCTTTAGTCAATTGTGTGTCCAGCTGCAAATTGTTCCATTTAACCCATTTGTAGCTAACGTGCTATCATGGGGCACTTTGTCTAAAGGTTTGCTGAAGTCAAGACAGTCCCTCAAGGAAGCTAACCAATCAGAAAAAATAAATAAAGTCAAATTAGTCTGGCAGGATTTGTTCTTTAGGAAGCCATGTTGGCTTCTAGTAATCAAGGTTTTGTTTTCAAGGTGTTTTCAGATGGACTACTTCATACTCTGCTTCACAAGTTTCCCTGGGATGGATATCAGATTGACTGGGTTGTGGTTCCCAGGTTGTGATGGTTCTCTTCCTCTTCCTCTTCTTTCCTTTCTTGAAGATAGAAAATACAGTGGTTCTGAGAGTTCATCCTTTATGACTCCATGATGGAGTTCATCAGGCCATGGAGATCTGAACTCATTCAACCCTATTAGATGATTCTTGTCCATTTCCCTATCAATCCTGAGCAGCCATCCTGTTCATTCAGCTTGTTCTGCTTCTCTTTCATCATGAAGGTCATAGATACTCTTTTGAGGGAAACTGAGCCAAGGTAGGAATTGAGAATGTCTGCCTTTTCTTTGTCATCTGTTATCATTTTGCTATGCACATTGAGTAGTCATACCCCCATTTCTTTCCTCTGTCTTTTACTTTGGACTTATCCAAAGAAGGATTTTTGTTGCTTTCAGAATCCCTCACTAATCTCAATTCATTCCTAGCTTTAGCCTTCCTGATGCCCTTCCTGCAATTCCATGCTGTATTCTTCCTTTGTAGTCTGGCATTCCTTTCACTTCCCATACATGCCCTTTCTTGTTTCCAGATCACCTTGAAGCTTTTCATGATGCCACATGGGCTTCTTTTTTCCTCTTTTCCTTTATTGGAATTATTTGTAACTGCTTTCAGAATTTCCTTTTCTAAAATGGGGAAGATAGCCAAAGCACAGTCTGTACTAGATGTTTTGGATGAGTTCCAGTTAATACTGCTTGAGGATATTGGCAAGGTGCTTACAGGTTTGTGCAAAGACATTTGTACTGGATCCTTGCCCCTCTTGGCTAGTAAAGGCCATCTGGTCAGGGAGGTAATTGATGCGTCTTTGCAAGAAGGAGTGGTTCCTGGCCTTCTGAAAGAAGTTGTGGTCCAACAGCTCTGGAAGTAACCTACCCTGGACCCAGAAGAAGTCAATAATTTTAGGCTGGTGGCAAACATCTCCTTCCTGGACAAGGTTCTTGAACTGGTGCTGGCCAGCCAGCTCCAGCCACCCTTGGATGGGACTGATTATATGGACACTTTTTATTTGGGGTTCAGGACAGGCTTTGGCATGCAAACAGTTTTGGTCACGCTGTATGATGACCTATGCAAGGAGAGAGATGGTGGAGGGTGCAACCCTGTTGGTCCTTCTAGGCCTCTCAGCATCTCTTGATACCATCAACCATAGTTTCCTCTGGGTGACTGTATTACTTGGGTGTGAGCATTGGATACAATGCAGTGGTTCCACTGCTATTTCAATGGTAGGCTTCAGAAAGTGGTTCCATAGCTGTACTGTATCCATGGGCACAAAGTATCTTCTAGTTCTGCTCCCGTCACCCTGTTCCATGGAGTTTCCTCCTCATTTCTCTTTCCCTCACGATTGTCTTTTCTGCCTCAGCTTGCTGCTGCTCCTGTACTGCTCTTAGCTGTTGCAGTTCAACCACTCTGTCCTCTTCCTCTTCTTTTATTCCCTTGAAGGGGAACACTTGCTGCTTTGGTGCTCTTACCTTTTCTTCTGACAGAACTCCACTGGTTGCACATATTGACCTCAGGCAAAAAAAAAACCAGACAGTGCAGGTCGCCATCCCTGCAGAGTCTTCTTGGCCCCTGCTTTCTGCTAGTAGGTGGATTTCCTTGGATTTTGGCCATATCAGACATTTCCCAAAATCACAGAAAACAGCTAAGGAAATAAAACAAGGCTAGTACAAAGCAAGGTAACATGAAGTTCTTAAAGGTATTTAAAAACTGAAAGTCGAAGCAGTAAGGACTAGGTCATCCCAGTTAAAATTTTACTAGTGAGCATGAATTGCACAAATTGTGTCAGTTGTATGAAGTTTCTGGCTCCAAATTTGTGCAAATATTTGAGAAATTTCATGGAAGCTGAGAAACAAAACAAGTGAAAGTGACCAATTTTTGGCCGTCAGGCTGAAAATGTTGAACATCCCTATTTTCCCCAAATATTAGTGCTATGATAATGACACCACTAATGAGAATTGTTTATAGGAATATTTCTAAAATCTGCCCATCAAAATTTCTTCCTGGCTTTTAGGGTCTTAAATCCATGTCCTCAGTATTTACACATACACAACCCCCCCTTTTAACTCAGTACATAAAATTCAATTTAAAATTTAGTGCATGCAATTCAGTTTTGGTAAATTGTGATGCAGCTATCCTCTTTTGCTCATGCCCTGAAATGCTATCTCACACCCCAGGTTGGAAAACTCTGTTCTACATGAAGTTTGGGGAATTTCAGCAACAGTGAACATTTCTGGTTCTCCCATGGTAAAAGAAAAAAGAAAAAAAATCTTTCCGCTCAGGTATTAACAGTGCTGCGTATTAAAAGGATTTATTCTATTGTTCCAAAAAATGCATAACATGCTATCTGCATGGTACCTTCTAAATCAGAACAAGATTAATACTCAAAAAATATATTTCATTGGTGTTTAAGCTGATTTGTTTTGGTGTTGTGTTTTAGTGCAGAATCCTGCCAAGAATGTCCTTCACATCCCTTCTTAACCAGGTGTTCAATTTTGTAAAAATCTATCTGTAATTAGAGGAACCACCAATGTGAACTGCAACAGTACCAACCACATTTAATTGAGAATTAATAAAGCGGTTGAAGGGAAATTAAATCCCAATTGATTGTTGGAGGAATACCTATTGAGGTATAAGTATATAAAAGATAAATCTACTCACTATGTAATTAATTCAAATTTGCAGAACCAAATGAGTGTGCACCTCTTTTCCTATTATTTCAGTGCACTTGTGAGGAATGCTTTGCAATTTAATTACCATTTAGCCACACAACTAAAGGAAATTAGATATTAAGCATACTATCTAATTAACTTGGTATAGATAGCTTGCTAAACAAATATTATACATATCTAAACAATTTGTGCCAATTACAGGTCTCAACACTCTTAAGGTTTAAAGCATTAATACCAAAATTAATTATGCATGTCTGTAATACACAGGGTATCTGGGAATAATGATACCCCCTTTCCCTTTGGTTGTAAGTAGCCCATAACTGTAATTATTAGACCAGCAAATAACGGTTTCCCCCTTCTAGTCACAGCCCTAGCAAGAGCAGCAAAACTGTCAGTAGTTGTTCTTCAGTTAGATCTGTCATCCGAAACCAGAATTAATTTGTAAAACATCAGCCGATAATGGTGGCCCTTAAAATGCCAGGCTCAGATCATGCTTCCACTGGAACATGTGACACTGGATCCTAGTGGCCTTGCCAGCAATAAGCCATAATACCTGTTGTTGGCCTCACCAGCTTCTCAAAGACCACCCATATTGCTACCCATATTGCAAACAGAAGCCCTGAAGAATCACATGCCACTCCATTCCCTGTTATTTTGAAATGCCTGGTCAATTGATAAGCAAAACAAACAAACACAAGTTAACTACTCTGTTGTTTGGGAAATCTTCACTCATATCCACAATTTTATGCCTGAGTATCAGCATCAGGAGCCCTCAGTATCTGTCATGTGGGGCAGCAGCTCATTGGATGATTGCAGAGCAGGGGGCCTTTCCCTAAGTAGCTCCACCATTTTGAAATCACTTGCCATCAGGGCCCATTATTGCGGGATTTAAGAAGGCCTTGGAAACATACTTTATTATTTTGGCCTTCTCCTAATATGTTTGCTGTTTTTGTTGTGCTTTATTTTTCTTTATTGATGTTCTATTTAATAATGTTTGATGCATTGTGATAGGTTGGTTTCTTATGTTGTTAGCCATATAGGGCGCAGTTTTGTGGAAAAGCAACACGTAAATAAATGGTTGAATGAATATGTTGTTGTTCAGTTGCAAAGTCATGCCTCACTCTTCACAACCCCATGGACAACATTCCTCCAGGTTCTTCTGGCCTCCACGTCGGAGTCCACCCAAGCCCACACCGACTGCCCCAGTGCCACCATCTAGCCACCACATTCTCTGTAATCCCCTTCTCCTTTTGCCTTCAATCTTTCCCAGCATTAGAGTCTTCTCCATTGAGCCCTTCCTTCTCATTAGATGGCCAAAGTTTTTGAGCTACATCTTCAATATCTGACTTTCTAAAGAACAGTCAGGACTGATTTCCTTTAAGATTGTCTGACTTGATTTCTTTGCAGTCCAAGGGACTCTCCAGAGTCTTCTCCAGCACCACAATTCAAAGGCATCATTTCTTCACAGTGCTAAGCCCTCCTTATGGTCCAACTTTCACAGGCATACATTGCAACTGGGGAAAACCATAGCTTTGACTAGATGAACTTTTGTCGGCAGGGTGATGTCTCTGCTTTTTAGTATGCTGTCTAGATTTACCATAGCTTTCCTCCCAAGGATCAAATGTCTTTTAATTTCTTTGCTGCAATCACCATCTGCAGTGATCTTGGAGCCCAAGATAATAAAATCTGTTACTACCTCCATTTCTTCCCCATCTATTTTCCAGGAAGTGATACAACCATGATACAACTAAGCCATGATCTTAGTTTTCTTAATGTTGGGTTTCAAGCCAACTTTTGTGGTCTCCTCTTTCATCCACATCAAGAGGTTCTTTAGTTCCTCTTCACTTTCTGCCATTAAAGTAGTATCATCTTTTAATCTTAATTCCAGTTTGTGATTCATCTAGCCCAGCCTTTCATACAATGTACTCTGCATATAAGTTAAATAGGCAGGGCAACAGTATACAGCCTTGCTGTATTCCTTTCCCAATTTTGAACCAATCAGTGGTTCTGTGTCCAGTTCTCACTGTTGCTTCTTGATCCGCATATAGGTTTCTCAAGAGACAAATAAGATGGTCTGGTACTCCCATATCATTAAGAACTTGCCACAGTTTGTTGTGATTCACACAATTAAAGGCTTTAGCATAGTCAATGAAGCAGAAGCATATGTTTCCTGGAACTCCTAGCTTTCTCCATGATCCAGCATATTTATTTATTTGTATTTAAAACATTTTAAACCCATCTTTCCCCATAAAACATCTCAGGACAGCTTACAAAAATTAAAAACAACAACAATAATAAAAGTACAATTAGGAATAATGTTAAAACGAATTACAATGAATTTTCTTTCACATAAAGATAAATAAATAAATAAAATGTGACTGTTAACTTAAACATCTAAAATCCCTAATTCTTAAAATGATGGTATAATAAAAAGGTTTCTAGCTGGCGCCAAAAAGAATGTGTATGTTGGCAATTTCATCTCAAGTTCCTCTGCCTCTGTGAAACCCTACTTGTACTTCTGGTAGTTCTTGGTCCACATACTGCTGGAGCCTAGCTTGTAGGAATTTGAGCATAAATTTGCTAGCGTGTGAAATGAACACAATCGTATGGTAGTTTGAACATTCTTTGGCATTGCCCTTCTTTGGAATTGGAATGTAAACTGAGCTTTTCCAATAATGCGTCCACTACTGAGTTTACCAAATTAACTGGCATATTGAGCGCAGCACTTTTACTGCATCGTCTTTTAGGATTTTGAATAGTTCAGCAGGAATACCATCACCTCCACTAGCTTCGTTGCTCAGACTTCCTAAGGCCCCTTGGACTTCACACTCCAAGAAGCCTGGCTTGAGGTCAGCGACCACCCCATCGTGGTGCTCAGGAACATTAAGCTCTTTCTTTGTACAGTTCTTCCATATATTCTTGCCACCTCTTCTTAATCTCTTCTGCATCTGTTAGGTCCCTGCCATCATGCCCATATTTGCATGAAACTTTCCCTTCATATTTCCAATTTTCTTGAAGAGATCTCTAGCCTTTCCCATTCTATTGTTTCTTTGCACTGTTCATTTAAGACCTTCCTATCTCCTCTAGCTATTCTCTGGAATTCTGCATTCAGTTGGGTGTATCTTTCCCTTGCAACCTTGCCTTTCACTTCCTTTCTTTCCTCAGCTATTTGTAAAGCTTCCTCAGACAGCCAGTTTGCTTTCTTGCATTTCCTTTTCTTTGAGATGGTTTTAGTTGCTACCTCTTGCACAATGTTGTGAACCTCCATCCATAGATCTTCAGGTACTCTGTCTACCAGATCTAATTCCTTAAATCTATTTGTCACCTACACTGTATATTCATCAGGAATAGGATTTTGGTCATACCTGAGTGGCCTAGAGCTTTTCCCTACTTTCTTCAATTGAAGCCTGAATTTTGCAACCAGAAGCTCATGATCTGAGCCACAGTCAGCTCCTGGTCTTGTTTTTACTGACTGTATACAGCTTCTCCATATTTGGCTGCAGAGCACATAGTCAATCTGATTTTGGTGTTGACCATCTGGTGATGTCTATGTATAGAGACATCTCCTGGGTTGTTGGAAAAGAGTGCTTGCTATGACCAGAGTGTTCTTTTGTCAGAACTCTGTTAGCCTTTGCACTGCTTCATGTTGTACTCCAAGGGCAAACTTGCCTGGTATTCTGGTTATCTTTTGACTTCCCACTTTACTTTGAATGAATAGATGAATGCAAAACACTGAGCATGCATTCTGCCACTTAAAATGATAAGTGATCCTGCTGTCAGTCACCCATGCCTGCCAGGCAAGAGAGTTGCTGACGAGGATGCCTACCTGCCTCCTGGTTTTGTGCGCCTGGACAAATCCATAAGATATGAGGCCACCAATACCTTGTGATCCTGAAGGTTGTGTGCTTCCTCCAGCATCAGCATCTGTATGCTTAGTATGTATGCCAGCTGCTATGGGACATGAGCAGGAAGGTCCTGTTGCAGTTGTGCCCTTCTGATTTTTCTGTGGAAGCTGATCATCTGAAGTGAATGGAATATTGTACTAGATGAGCCACTGGTCTGACCTAGCATGGAAATTCATGTGTTCATTCCTGTTCCTCCTCAATCAAGTGCCTTCTTTTTCCCCAGTCTGCCAGTCACTGCCACCACCACGTGTAGTCTCAGTTGTCTACTCACCTAGCTGCTCTCTCAGTGAAAATCCTGATACCTGAGCATATAGCTCACCTTTTTCTGCCACAGCATGGGGTTTCCAGACTGTGTCTGCCTGGCAAAGGTGGTACAAAGTCCTAGATAGGGTTGCCTGAGGACACAGGGTAGCCTGCCTTCCTACATGTGTGAAAGTGTCTGCTTCTTCCCTTCCCAGCACATGCCTGCGTCTGCTTCCTGGCCACCTAGTTAGTGCCACATATCCCATTGTGGGTCTTGCCTCTGCTTTCTCCTACCGTTGGTTTCTGCATTGCCTTTGTTTGTTTCCCATCTCAGGTTAACTTGCAAAACGTCAAAGTATGTTGACTTGGCAAGTAAAGGAATAACAAGCTAATCAGGGCTATTGCTTTGGCTGGCTCATATCTGCCAAGTAGTAAAATTTGTCAATTCTCCCTTCACCAGATTGTCATTGTTATGAAAATATTGTTAGAGTGTACATTAGGCAAGATGGTGAGTGAAAGATGAGAAGTGGTGGGCCAAGGTGGGACGCTGAAAGGGCCCACTCTTCCAACACCAGCAGCATTATATAAAAAGCTATAGCTGCTACAGATCTACCATAGATCCTTCTGAAACTTCACAGATTTCTTGCCTGAGGACATAGTTGTAACTTATGCCACTTTCATGCTCCCAAAACAATGACAGGGCAGATGAGGGAACATGAATCTCTCTCCCAAAGGGCTCAGTACCCAAATTCAAGTAGATTACTTCTGAACTAGAGTAATTTCTGAGGAGCTGAATTGGGATTTCAACCAAATCTTATAATCAATGTACACTCCTACAAGGTATGCATAGAATTGCACTACAGTGGTGCAAACCAATCCAACTTAATGGAAAAATATCTACAGGGTAAAATGGGACTGATATCTAAGTTAACATAGAAAAGATTTTGTTTATGACTGAGATCCTAGTAGCAATTACCCAGGAACTGGGGTAGATGGATCATTCAATTTCTAAACAGTGTCAATTTTGTAGTGTACATTAGCAAGTCCATTCCATCACATTTCCAAAATGTTTGGTGATTTTAAAAGTTGCAGATGAAGTCTGAGATCTGAACACCAGCTACAATGAGATCTGTACGTTAGTCCTAGAGAGTCATATCAGTTCAATTCATTTTGAAATGTGAATTTCTTCTGGATCTCGGTGGAATGAATTCTTTGAGTAAATGCATGTTGGTTCATTTACTCATTTATTTTCAAGTATCCATATAAAATTTCACAGCGGTTTACAAAGTTTACAACTACCATAAAGATGGCAATAAAACAATGTGATACAATCACACTGAAATCATACCGTAAAATAGCATCCATAACTTTTTTTTTTAAAAAAGAGCAAACAACACAGGGCATAGGAACACAGCAGTAGCATTCAAATGCACAATATATCACAGTTATTTTCTGAAATAAAACAAAAATGTTTTTGTTTACCCTTGTAAAGATGGCAGGGAGAAGGCTAACGATGCTCAGCTTGGGAGATAAATAAAGATAATTGGGGCTGTGATAGGTCTTGCTGTTTGCAGAGGCTTCTCTGCCCGTTAGCCTGCTGAAGATGGAATCTTGGGATTGCATTGGAGTGCTGTACTCTTGTGTGTGCTTTTCTCTTGTGTGTGCAATCCACACTGAACCCTTGGAGCAAATATGCAGATTAGCAGGGCTCATATGGAGTTTCAGCATAAGAAAGCAGGCTGAACTATAATTTCCACAACAGGTGTGGTATAGTAGTTTGCTTGTTCTCTTTCACGTGGGCCTGGTTTATTCTTTATGTTGGCCCCCTTTAAACTTGTATCTTTCAGCATACTACCAAACATAGTAACTTCAAGAATGTCAGTGGGGTGTTCCCTGAGTGCACAGCAAATGCTGTAAGCCCCTTTAAGTGTACAGCACTTGCATGTAGGACAGCACCTAAGCAAGCTTTACAATACATGTGCTGTTGTCCAGACAATGCTTCAATATTAACGTCAACAAGTCTCTCCCTTGTCTGCCTCAATCAGTTCAGCTAAATCCATCTCTTGGTGGATATAATCTTATTTTATGCTTATGTGCAACACCCACCCCGCTTTTGGGATTGGTTTTCTGTATTTCAGTTAGCCTATCTGGTATGTTTGGAGGCATGGTGCATTAAAAACTAGCAAATTGTACAGAGTCACTGAAGAAATGAAATCACAGAAAATAGACGAGGTCTGGCCTAGCAGAGCAGGAGAAAAAAGATGATCTGCCTGTAAGGAAATGAATGTTAGCACTAAAATATATCCTGTACTTAGGGTTGAAATCTCTCATCAGTTTGTGACATTCAATGGCCATCTTTTGTGTACTCAGTGTGACCAGTTCTGATCACTTCACTTTTAGAAGGATATAGATAGCAGGATATAGACAGAAAAGAGAGCAACAAAGATAGACAGAAGTACACAGAGGTATGAAAACTAGCCTGATGAGGAAATATCAAAGAGGGTAGTGTGTGCGTTTAGCTTGCAGAAGAGAAAGCAAAGACTCATGATAGCTTGTGTGATAGCTCATTGCGAAGTGTGACCTCAATAAATGGTCTCATGTGTCTCTTTGCAGCAGGAGACAAAGACTGAAGGTTTGGAAGAAGCCTATAGATTAAATCTGGTGCTTCAACATGTTACGATACAGTTTTGTAGGCAAATCAGTGGCATTAATGACTGAAGAGGCATGGAAGACTCTCTTCAGTTGAGGTTCTGCCATTACAATAGAACTCTCAAAATAAACTTGCTTGTACAAATTTCTGTTGTGCCAACAACTTGAGATTTTGCAGCCATGAGCCACCTGAAGAACCCTGATAAATGCACCCCGAGGTCCCTTTCACAAGTGCTGCTCTCCAGCCACTTGTCCCCTAACCTGTACTTATGACACCCATTCCTGTGCCCCAAGTGCAAGACCTTGCACTTATCCACATTGAATGCCATCCTGTTGTCTCCTGCCCACTTCCATAGTCTTTTGGATCTGGAGTACCTGCTCCTCAGTTGTGGCCACTGCTCCAGTTTTAGTGTTGTCTGCGAATTTGATCAGCACACTGTTAACCCCTTCTTCCATGTTGTCAATGAAAAGATTAAACAGGATCGGTCCCAGGACAGAGCCCTGGGGGACCCCTCTTGTTACTGGCCGCCATCCCGATGATTCCCCGCTAATGGTTACCTTCTGCTTTCGGTCAGTCAACCATGCCCTAATCCACTGGACAGTGCTTTGGTGTATCCCAAACTCCTCAGTTTCTCCACCAGGATATCATGGGGCACTTTGTCGAAGGCCTTGCTGAAATCCAGGTATACCACATCCACTGCATCCCCTCCATCTAGCCATCTCAAGACCTTGTCATAGA